>NC_083236.1:66901560-67146560 GCF_032191835.1 Heteronotia binoei | reverse complement strand
AGGTAGATGAAGATATTGGATTTATATCCCGCCCTCAACTCCGAAGAGTCTGAGAGCAGATCACAATCTCCTTTCCCTTCCTCCCCCACAACAGACACCCTGTGAGGTAGATGAAGATATTGGATTTATATCCCGCCCTCCACTCCGAAAAGTCTCAGAACGGCTCACAATCTCCTTTACCTTCCTCCCCCACAACAGACACCCTGTGAGGTGGGTGGGGCTGGAGAGAGCTCTCACAGCAGCTGCCCTTTCAAGGACAACTTCTGCCAGAGCTATGGCTGACCCAAGGCCATTCCAGCAGGTCCAAGTGGAGGAGTGGGGAATCACACCCAGTTCTCCCAGATAAGAGTCCACACACTTAACCACTACACCAAACTGGCTCTGCTGGAGGGAAAGCGTAGATGACTGGGGAAGGCAATGGCAAACCACCCTGTAAAAAGTCTGCTGTGAAATTGTTGTGTGAAAGCAACGTCACCCCCAGAGTCAGAAATGACTGGTGCTTGCACAGGGGACCTTTCCTTTCCTGTAAGTACTGCCTCTCCCACCCTTTGGGGGCTGATACAGGCAGTGCTGAATGCTCCCTCTAAGCTGTGGAGTCTTGTGAGCAAAAATTCTACTTTGGGAGCTACTGGCATTAAAGAAGAAGACGACTGCGGATTTATACCCCGCCGTTCTCTCTGAATCAGAAACTCAGTTGCGGCTTACAATCTCCTATATCTTCTCCCCGCCACAACAGACACCCTGTGAGGTGGGTGGGGCTGAGAGGGCTCTCACAGCAGCTGCCCTTTCAAGGACAACCTCTGCCAGAGCTATGGCTGACCCAAGGCCATCCCAGCAGCTGCAAGTGGAGGAGTGGGGGAATCAAACTCAGTTCTCCCAGATAAGAGAGCTCTGGCTGACCCAAGGCCATTCCAGCAGCTGCAAGTAGAGAAGTGGGGAATCAAACCCGGTTCTCCCAGATAAGAGAGCTCTGGCTGACCCAAGGCCACTCCAGCAGCTGCAAGTGGAGGAGTGGGGAATCAAACACGGTTCTCCCAGATAAGAGAGCTCTGGCTGACCCAAGGCCACTCCAGCAGCTGCAAGTGGAGGAGGGGGGAATCAAACCTGGTTCTCCCAGATAAGAGAGCTCTGGCTGACCCAAGGCCACTCCAGCAGCTGCAAGTGGAGGAGGGGGGAATCAAACCTGGTTCTCCCAGATAAGAGAGCTCTGGCTGACCCAAGCCCATTCCAGCAGCTGCAAGTGGAGGAGTGGGGAATCAAACCCGGTTCTCCCAGATAAGAGAGCTCTGGCTGACCCAAGGCCATTCCAGCAGCTGCAAGTGGAAGAGTGGGGAATCAAACCCGGTTCTCCCAGATAAGAGTTTGCACGCTTAACCACTACACCGGTCTGGCTGTGTGAGCCAGTGTGTGAGCTGCTGCATCAGTTAGTGTGCTCTGGAGCAATCCTTCCTGAGCTAAGACAAGAATGTGTGAGCTAGAGGCCAGAAACCTGTGAGCTAGCTCACACTAATCTCAGGTCAGAGGGAACACTGTCCCCACCATGAGCCTTACCCAGCTAGGAGTCAGGCTGGACGAAAGGAAATAAGTAAGTAAGTAAGTAAAATTTTATTTGTATCCCGCCCTCCCCGCCTAGGCAGGCTCAGGGCGGCTAACAGCATTTCATACATATACAATAATAAATATAAAACTTTAAATTTAACCATAAAAACTTTAAATTTAACACATTTAAAAACCAGTTAATGTATTTAAGTTCATATAATTTGAATTGATCTGGCAGCAATGGTGGCGTTCTGACGCTAGTTTCTGCCAGTTTGAATAATTCCGTGATGACATAGGTCCTTAGACAGGACCGTGTTGGCGGATCCTGGATTAACAACAATTCAGCAGTCGATATATGCTCGTTTAAAGAGGGTAGTCTTGCAGGCCCTGCGGAACTGATCAAGGTTCCACAGGGCCCGCACCTCCTCGGGGAGCTTTGCCCAAATAATGCTTTGCCCAAAGAGTGATTAAAATGTAGCGTGTGCTGCCAAAGGATGCAGTGATTGGATAGATTCTTGGTGACTGAGGGGAACGTCCACATTCCAAGGCGCCAACCCTCTGAATCCCAGAGCCAGAAGGCAACATCAGGGGAAGGCCTCGGCCTACCTGCCCTGTTGTTGGCCCGCCAGAGGAATTGGTTGGCCGCTGGGTGAGGCTGGTTACTGGACCAGATGAATCTTCACTGGTCTGATCCAGCAGGGCTCTTCTGGAAGTCCTGCAATAGCTGTGCTTGTTCCAGAGCTAGCCATTTGAAGATGTGGCTCTTTCACATGTGGCTCTCAAAGGCATTTCTCTTTTTAAATCACTTCTCCAAGCCAATCCAGCTGGTGGCTTGGAGAATGCATTTATACTTAAAGTTGTTTTCTTTTCACCCCTCCTTCCCTTCCTTCCTTTTTTCTCTCAGACATCTGACGTTCATGTCCTGCAGCTCTCAAACATCTGTTGTTTATTCAGCGTGACTCTTACATCAACCCAAGTTTAGCCACCCCTGCAATAGAATAAAGTTCAAAGCTGGGGCACCTTTAAGACCAACAAAGTTTTCTTCAAGATACCAGCAGATGAAAGCTAATGCCTTGAAGTGAGATAAGACCCCTCTGTCTCTCTACTGCCTGAGAAGTGTTTCCAAGTAGGCCCTTGATCCAGAGGCGGACAGAAACGTGATTCGCCCCACATGTCTGTTCCTCTGCCAGTCTAGAACCTTCCAGGTCGTCAAAGAATAATTTTTCCTGATGTGCCTCCTGCAAAGAGGAGGGAGAAGTGCGGGGCTTGTCTTTTTTTCTGCAAGGGGCGACGAGAAAACCTGAATGGCGGAGCCCCTGGACGTGGTGTGCTTCTCTGGGAAGCAGGAAGGTGGGGGAAGCAGCTGGCCTATCGGGCTCGGGGAGGGCATGTGCGGGTGTGCGCGTGGCTCGCTTGGAACGAGGCTCACGAGGATTGCGATGTGCAACATGCTCCAGCGGCGAACAAATTACGTTAGCTGGATTTCTCAGCGAGCTGCCCTGAAATTCTCTCCCCGCCCCACCCTTTCTTCCCCTGTTGGGTTTTGGAGTTGAAAGATCTTTGTGGGCAAATATCATCTTCGCTCCTGTTGTTAAAGGTAAGAGGGGAGAAGCAGGTGGTTTTGGCAAAATCGCGTGTTTTCTTTGCGCCGCTCTTGCACCGGAGAGGGGATGGCGTAGGTGATCGGTTTTGTCTGTAAGTTTCTGTAAAGTTTCAAGGTGAATGTTTCTGTACGGTTTCAAGGTGAATTCGTTGCGCTGGGTTGTGCATTTCGAGCTGCATGCAGCTTCATGCTGCCTGGGTAGATGTTGATTTGAGAGGCGCGTGTTTTATTTTATTAAGGCAAGTGGATTAAATAAGAAGTGAAGAACTCTTTTAAGATACTGTATGATGTCCTTGACTGACTTCAGCCTGTCTTTGCCAACAGAATCCACCCTGTGGCATCTCTCTAATGCCTTGGGGGTACCGAAAAGCATTGAGATTATAGAATGCAAAGGTTGTAATCTCTCTTCTTCTCCTCCTCCTGTGATGTAAATTGAATTTTGCAGATAAAGCAAACAATTGCCTGCTTAATGTGTGTGTGGTGTCTCCCCCTCTCTCTCCATTTCTGGTGTCATTCCCCCCACTTGGTCATCCTTAATTATTTTCTTGTTCTTTCCTCTCTTTTATATATAATCCATAGTCTTACTTTCTAACCTTTCAGTGGTGTGTGGCATTTTCCCATTTCTGCTCTTGGTGGCATAAGGTTAGTTTCTGCAAATTTTGATAAATTTTTTTGGGGGGAGATCTTTGAGTTGGGAAGGGCATGGACTGCCTTCTTAGAGCTTAGTGTGGACTCTTATCTGGGAGAACCCGGTTTGATTCCCCACTCCTCCACTTGCAGCTGCTGGAATGGCCTTGGGTCAGCCAGAGCTCTGTCAGAGATTGTCCTTGAAAGGGTGGTTGAAAGAGCCAGTTTGGTGTAGTGGTTAAGTGTGCGGACTCTTATCTGGGAGAACCCGGTTTGATTCCCCACTCCTCCACTTGCAGCTGCTGGAATGGCCTTGGGTCAGCCAGAGCTCTGGCAGAGGTTGTCCTTGAAAGGGTGGTTGAAAGAGCCAGTTTGGTGTAGTGGTTAAGTGTGCGGACTCTTATCTGGGAGAACAGGGTTTGATTCCCCACTCCTCCACTTGCAGCTGCTGGAATGGCCTTGGGTCAGCCAGAGCTCTGGCAGAGGTTGTCCTTGAAAGGGTGGTTGAAAGAGCCAGTTTGGTGTAGTGGTTAAGTGTGCGGACTCTTACCTGGGAGAACCAGGTTTGATTCCCCACTCCTCCACTTGCAACTGCTGGAATGGCCTTGGGTCAGCCATAGCTCTTGTAAGAGTTGTCCTTGAAAGGGCAGCTTCTCTGCGAAAGCTCTCACAGCCCCACCTACCTCACAGGGTGTCTGTTGTGGGGGAGGAGGGGAAAAGAAATTGTGAGCCGCTCTGAGACTCTGATTCAGAGAGAAGGAAGGGGTATAAATCTACGGTCTCCTCCCCCTCCTCCTCTTCTTCTTCTTCTTCGGAATTCCTGTTGCTGTTGTTGCTCATTCCTGGTCTTTCCCCCCCAGCTCCCCCCCCACCCCTCCGGCATGCTTTTCTGTGCAAGGCAGATGAAACTGAGAGTTGCACATGGCTTTTTTGGATCAGTCTTCTGGATCGGGGTGGCCAAACTTCCTTAACATAACAGCCACATAGAATAAACATCTGAAGTTTGAGAGCCACAAGACATGAACGTCAGATGTTTGAGAGCCACAAGACAGGAAGGGAGGGAAGGAATTAGATGGGAGGAGGGAGAGGTGGAAAGAATGCAACTTTAACTTTAAATGCATTCTCCAAACTGGCTGACAGGGTGGTGGGGGCTTGAGGAGCCACACAATATGTGTGAAAGAACCACCATTTGGTCACCTCTGCTCTGGATGATGGAGAGAGACAAGCGGTTTCCAGGCTCCCCACTCATGGTATCCGTGACTCTTCGATTCATCCTTCATCCTTGCAGCTTGGCAGGCTGTGGGAAAGCTGAAAGGTGGCTTGTCTTGTCAAGAGCAAATAACCGGGTCCCTGACACAGGCAGCTGCTGCCTGAAAAGATGTCTCTCCAAAGTCACTCCCATTTCTCCCCTCCTCTGTCAGGGAAGGCTGTAATTATTGGCAATAAGGGCACGCTTCAGAAAGCAGGAGAGAGCGTGGGGGGGGGGGGGAGGCGAGAGGCCATGTCCAACGGGGGACGCAGCATCGCCGACTTCAGAGGGGAAGGTGGCTCAGCTTCTCTCGCAAACGTTTGCCCTTCCCGGCAAGTCGAGAAAGGGGGAGGGTTTGCACACAAATTTCTTAAAATGCCTTATTAGCTGTCCTTCTCTATTGCAGAGCTCAGGGAGGTTGACCCTGGGATTCAAACAATAATAATAATAATAATATAAACAATATAACAATATAAACAAAAGAGATAGAAAAGAGCAAGATAGGAAAGAGCACCTGAAAGACTCACAAGATTTGTGGCAGGAGCAAGGAGCTTTCGCTAGTTACAGCTCATGTGTCCGTCTCTCGTTATATAAGAACATAAGAGAAGCCATGTTGGATCAGGCCAGTGGCCCATCCAGTCCAACACTCTGTGTCACACAGTGGCCAAAAACCCAAGTGCCATCAGGAGGGCCACCAGTGGGGCCAGGACACTAGAAGCCCTCCCACTGTGCCCCTCCAAGCATCCAGAATATAGAGCATCACTGCTCCAGACAGAGAGTTCCATCTATACCTTGTGGCTAATAGCCACTGATGGACCTCTACTCCGTATGGTTATCCAGTCCCCTCTTGAAGCTGTCTGTGCTTGCATCCATTACCAACTCCTGTGGCAGTGAATTCCATGTGTTAATCACCCTTTGGGTGAAGAAGTCCTTCCTTTTGTGTGTTCTAACCCGACTGCTCAGCAATTTCATGGGGTGCCCGTGAGTTCTCGTATTGTGAGAAAGGGAGAAAAGGGCTTCTTTCTCTGCCTTCTCTATCTTATGCATAATCTTATATACCATTTCACCCCGCAGTCGACATTTCTCCAAGCTAAAGAGCCCCGAGCGTTTTAACCTTTCTTCATAGGGAAAGTGTTCCAACCCTTTAATCATTCTAGTTGCCCTTTTCTGCACTTTTTCCAGTGCTAGAATATCTTTTTTGTGGTGCGGTGACCAGAATTGTACACAGTACTCCAAACGAGGCCGCACCTTATATATGCGAATTTGCTCTGCTCTCCAAGATAAAAGGACATTTTAGCTCTCTCTGCAGAAGTGAGCAGCAACTCACAAAAGCACTTCCCCTGCCACACATTTTGTGAGTTTTTATAGTGTTTTGTCTAATGCTACAGTCAGACTAACAGGGCTACCTGTCAAGTCTAGCAAGTAAGGAAAGCTGACCTTAAACAAACGGGGGCGGGGAGGCACATGAGTCCCTCCCCATCAGCTACCACGTCTCCAGTTGCAGTAGAACAGAGCAAGAATCCCATAGAAAAGAGCAAGAATACAGCTAGGACGTGAGTCCATCTGGCCTTTTTTGGTCTTGGAGAGTGGACAGACGCACTGGCGTTCTAGCTGTATATGAAGAGGCAATCAGGCTCCCGAAAGTTCCTGCCCTGCCCACCTGGATCTATGAACGTTGTGAGTCTTTCAGTTGCTGCTGGACTCTTGCGCTTTTCTACTGCCATAGACAGACAAACGCAGTGACCCATCTAAATAAAAGGGACGTGAGCGAAACTGCAGATGCTCAACCAGAATGCGTGGCTGCAATGGGAGAAGTGGATGAAGCATGGATTTAGAAAGTGCACGGTAATTTTGGAGCCTCGTTTGTGTTTGATCATGTGCCTCAAGTTGAATTGGACCGTTGGCCCATCAAGATCTAGCCTGGGGTGGCCAAACTTGCTTAACGTAAGAGCCACATAGAATAAATGTCAGATGTTTGAGAGCTGCAAGACACAAGCGTCAGATGTTTGAGAGCCCCGAGACATGAACATCAGATGTTTGAGAGCCACAAGACATAAACGTCAGATGCTTGAGAACTGGGAGGGAGGGAGGAAGGAAGGAAGGAAGGAAGGAAGGAAGGAAGAAAGGAACAGATAGGGAGAGCGTAGGGAGGGAGAGGTGGAAAGAAAGCAGTTTTTAACTTTTAAATGCGTTCTCCATGCTGCCAGCTGGCTTGGCTTGGAGCAGTGTTTTAAAGAGACAAATGCTTTCTCCAAGCCAGTCAATGGGGGCTCTGAGAGCCACACAATATGTGTGAAAGAGCCAAAGTTGGCCACCCCGATCTAGTTTGTTTTGTCTAACTGGAAGCCAACTGTCCAAGGTCATTCCCAACTTCTCCCCCCCTTTTTTAACTACCAGTGAGCCTTTTGTGTACATGCAAAATGTTAATGGTGCATAGAAAATGTATTGTATACTTTAAAAAAAAAAAACCTATGCATTTTGCATGCAGCTCCCTCGGGGATTTCAAATCTATTTAATCTCCAGCATTTATCTCACAGCTGCTGAACCCACAGAATGCCTGTCACTCTCGAGAGAATATCAGCAGGCGAAGTCCCAGCAAATGGCTTGATTTTGTTGAGAAAATCCCAGGAACTGGAAATGGCATCCAGCTATGAGCCAGTTTGGTGTAGTGGTGAAGTGTGCGGGCTCTTATCTGGGAGAACCCGGTTTGATTCCCCACTCCTCCACTTGCACCTGCTGGAATGGCCTTGGGTCAGCCAGAGCTCTGGCAGAGTTGTCCTTGAAAGGGCAGCTTCTGGAAGAGCTCTCTCAGCCCCACCCACCTCACAGGGTGTCTGTTGTTGGGGAAGAAGATAAAGGAGATTGTGAGCCGCTCTGAGACTCTGATTCAGAGAGAAGGGTGGGGTATAAATCTACGGTCTTCTTTCTTCTTCTTCTTCTTTGCCACTGCATGAGAGAGCTTAGTCCATCGCTTCTTGAAATTAACTGTAGCGTTCAACCCTGGTGTCTTAAGGGAAGCCTTTTGTCAATATCACCTCTCATATTTTCTGGCAGATTCCCTTGCTTGTTGTGAATCACAAAGCTGGTTGGTGCAGGACTCTAGCTGGGCTGTTGAGCCTCATTGCCACACTGGGCAAACCAGCAAAGGACCCAGATATACAACCGTTCCCTCCCCCAACCCTGTGCTGGCTGCACGCTGCCTCAGTAGACCCAGGACAAGCTTTGCTACAGGGAAGGTGGTCATCTCCCATGGCCTTGGGTCAGCCATAGCTCTCTTAGGAGTTGTCCTTGAAAGGGCAGCTTCTGTCAGAGCTCTCTCACCTAGCTCACAGGGTGTCTGTTGTGGGGAAAGAAGATAAAGGAGATTGTGAGCCGCTCTGAGACTCTGAGATTCGGAGTGCAGGGTGGGGTACATAAGAACATAACATAAGAGAAGCCATGTTGGATCAGGCCAATGACCCATCCAGTCCAACACTGTCACACAGTGGCCAAAATATATATATATACACACATACTGTGGCTAATAGCCACTGATGGACCTCTGCTCTATATTTTTATCCAATCCCCTCTTGAAGCTGGGTATTCTTGTAGCCGCCACCACCTCCTGTGGCAGTGAATTCCACATGTGAATCACCCTTTGGGTGAAGAAGTACTTCCTTCTATCCGTTTTAACCTGACTGCTCAGCAATTTCATTGAATGCCCACGAGTTCTTGTATTGTGAGAAAGGGAGAAAAGGACTTCTTTCTCTACTTTCTCCATCCCATGCATAATCTTATAAACCTCTATCATGTCACCCCGCAGTCGACGTTTCTCCAAGCTAAAGAGCCCCAAGCATTTTAACCTTCCTTCATAGGGAAAGGGTTCCAAACCTTTAATCATTCTAGTTGCCCTTTTCTGGACTTTTCCCAGTGCTATAATATCCTTTTTGAGGTGCGGTGACCAGAATTGTATAAATCCGGTCTCCTCCTCCTTCTCTTCCTTCTTCTGACTGTAGCTTGAAAACAACTCAGATGGGTAGGAAAAGAGTGAAATGCCAGGATTCTGGGAGTGGGGCAACAGCAGGCAGAGACTGTGGCATTCGGCCATTAGAACAAATTCCAAATTATATATTTTTATTTTTACTTCACTTTATAGAATCTTAGAATGGGAAGGGAGCTCCAGGGCCATCTAGTCCAACCCCCTGCACAATGCAGGAAATACCTCCCACCCACCCACCCGGGTGACATCTCCATGCCCAGAAGATACCATACCCAGAACACTCAATGAAATTGCTGAGCAGTTGGGTTAGAACAGATAAAAAGAAACAGATAAAAAGGGTGATCAACACATGGGATTCACTGCCACAGGAGGTGGTGGCAGCTACAAGCATAGCCAGCTTCAGGAGGGGATTGGATAAGCATCTGGAGCAGAGGTCCATCAGTGGCTATTAGCCACAGGGTATTGATGGAACTCTCTGTCTGGGGCAGTGATGCTCTGTATTCTGGGTGCTTGTGGGGGGTGGGGCACAGTGGGAGGACTTCTAGTGTCCTGGCCCCACAGATGGACCTCCTGATGGTGCCTGGGGTTTTTTTGGCCACTGAGACACAGAGTGTTAGACTGGATGGGCCACTGGCCTGATCCAACATGGGCTTCTCTTATGTTCTTCTGTGACACAGAGTGTTGGACTGGAGGGGCCACTGGCCTGATCCAACAGGGCTTCTCTTATGTTCTTCTGTGACACAGAGTGTTGGACTGGATGGGCCTCTGGCCTGATCCAACAGGGCTTCTCTTATGTTCTTCTGTGACACAGAGTGTTGGACTGGATGGGCCTCTGGCCTGATCCAACAGGGCTTCTCTTATGTTCTTATGTGACACTGAGTGTTGGACTGGATGGGCCACTGGCCTGATCCAACATGGGCTTCTCTTATGTTCTTCTGTGACACAGAGTGTTGGACTGGAGGGGCCACTGGCCTGATCCAACAGGGCTTCTCTTATGTTCTTATGTGACACAGAGTGTTGGACTGGATGGGCCACTGGCCTGATCCAACAGGGCTTCTCTTATGTTCTTATGTGACACAGAGTGTTGGACTGGATGGGCCATTGGCCTGACCCAACAGGGCTTCTCTTATGTTCTTATGTGACACAGAGTGTTGGACTGGATGGGCCATTAGCCTGATCCAACATGGCTTCCCTTATGTGACACAGAGTGTTGGACTGGATGGGCCACTGGCCTGATCCAACATGGCTTCTCTTATGTGATTCAGAGTGTTGGACTGGATGGGCCACTGGCCTGATCCAACATGGCTTCCCTTATGTGACACAGAGTGTTGGACTGGATGGGCCACTGGCCTGATCCAACATGGCTTCCCTTATGTGACTCAGAGTGTTGGACTGGATGGGCCACTGGCCTGATCCAACATGGCTTCCCTTATGTGACACAGAGTGTTGGACTGGATGGGCCACTGGCCTGATCCAACATGGCTTCCCTTATGTGACACAGAGTGGACTGGAGGGGCCACTGGCCTGATCCAACATGGCTTCCCTTATGTGACACAGAGTGTTAGACTGGGTGGGCCACTGGCCTGATCCAACATGGCTTCCCTTATGTGACACAGAGTGTTGGACTGGAGGGGCCACTGGCCTGATCCAACATGGCTTCTCTTATGTTCTTATGTGACACAGAGTGTTGGACTGGGTGGGCCATTGGCCTGACCCAACATGGCTTCTCTTATGTTCTTCTGTGACACGGAGTGTTGGACTGGATGGGCCATTGGCCTGATCCAACATGGCTTCCCTTATGTGACACAGAGTGTTGGACTGGAGGGGCCACTGGCCTGATCCAACATGGCTTCTCTTAAGTTCTTCTGTGACACAGAGTGTTGGACTGGAGGGGCCACTGGCCTGATCCAACATGGCTTCTCTTAAGTTCTTCTGTGACACAGAGTGTTGGACTGGAGGGGCCACTGGCCTGATCCAACATGGCTTCTCTTAAGTTCTTCTGTGACACAGAGTGTTGGACTGGATGGGCCACTGGCCTGATCCAACAGGGCTTCTCTTATGTTCTTCTGTGACACGGAGTGTTGGACTGGATGGGCCATTGGCCTGATCCAGCATGGCTTTCCTTATGTTCTTATGTGACACAGAGTGTTAGACTGGGTGGGCCACTGGCCTGATCCAACATGGCTACTCTTATGTTCTTATGATTTATAACCTGCCTTTCTCTTCCATGGGGACACAGAGCAGTTTACATCATCTCCTCTCCTCTCTTGTGTCTTCACAAGAACCCTGTGAGGTAGGACAGGCTGAAAGTGCATGGCAGGCCCATAGTGAAAGGACACGACAGGGCAGAGTGCGAATCTGACCGTGGATCTCCCAGCTCCTAGTGCGACATTCTAACCAGGACATCGGATGTGCTGTCTTGTTACGAGGTCTAAGGAACCAGCTTCCAAGTGCTTCAGAAATGTTTATCAGACTGGATAAGGAAAATGGTCAGGTGAGGGCAGGGGGCAGGGAAACGTTCTTGGACGTGATGGGAAGGACCTGGGTTTACAGACAGCTGCTGTCTTCAGCAGAGCACAGGGATCGTATTGTGCAGAGTTCACGAAAAAGGTCCAAGTA
The DNA here is from genome assembly GCF_032191835.1 of Heteronotia binoei. Taxonomy (NCBI): domain Eukaryota; kingdom Metazoa; phylum Chordata; class Lepidosauria; order Squamata; family Gekkonidae; genus Heteronotia; species Heteronotia binoei. The sequence continues at coordinate 67,134,944 of NC_083236.1, read as the reverse complement.
GTGTTTTCCCCCTTCCTCATTCAAGGTATCATGTAACCAATTCCGATTCCAATAACCTTTAATGGCATAACAATAGCATACAGTACAGTGGAGGGGTGGCCAAACTGTGGCTGTTTCACACATATTGTGTGGCTCTTGAAGTTTCCACCACCCCATTGGAGAAGAGACCCAGTTTGGTTTGATTCAGTTTGGTGTAGTGGTTAAGTGTGCAGAGAACCAGGTTCTGGGAGAACCAGGTTTGATTCCCCACTCCTCCATTTGCACCTGCTGGAATGGCCTTGGGTTAGCCATAGCTATCACGGGAGTTGTCCTTGAAAGGGCAGTTGTTGCGAGAGCCCCCTCATCCTCACCCACCTCACAGGGTGTCTGTTGTGGGGGGAGAAGATATAGGAGCTTGTAAGCCACTCTGTGTCTCTGATATATAAATCTGATATATAAATTGGGGTATAAATCTGCAGTCGTTGTCTTCTTCTCCTCCTCCTTCTCCTCCTCCTCCTTCTCCTCCTCACTTTACCAAGCCAGCCAGTGGCTTGGAGAATGCATTTAAAAATAACAGTTGCTTTCTTTCCACTTCCCCTCCCTCCACCTTCCATCTATTTGCCTCCCTCCCTTCCTTCCCGCTCTCAAACATCTGGCATTTATTCTTTGTGGCTCTTATGTTAAGCAAGATTGGCCACCGCTGGTATAATGTAACCGTAAAGAGAGATGGAGAAGATCTCAATGTTGAAGCAACTGTGTAGTGGGGAGAAAAATACTGTTGAGGGATGGTGTCTTTGGTTGCTTATTGGAACGAACCGTTCCCTGTGGAATTAGCAAAAAAGGAAAAGTTGAACTTGGTTTAGTAACGGTTATATATATGTGGAAAACAGGATTGTTCATCTGACGGCTGGTAGTAACAGTTGACTGTTAACTAATAAAGAAAAAGAATATGAATTTTGAAATCTTTTGTGCAGAACTTCTTGTAATGTAGATTTATAGTCAAATTATTAATAACAAAGAACGGCCATGGAAGAGCCCTATATGGATTTGGATTGCACTCGTGGGGCGGGGTCAGTAGCCTCCCACCCACACACTCAGCTAGTTTCCTGGCTGGAAGCTAACACCCCTGGGTTGTCTTTATCCCTGGTAGGGAGAAAGACATATCCTGTCCCTATTGAGCTGTCAGTTTGGTGTAGTGGTTAAGTGTGTGGTCTCTTTGTCTGAGAGAACCGGGTTTAATTCCCCACTCCTCCACTTGCAGCTGCTGGAATGCCGTTGGGTCAGCCAGAGCTCTTGCAGAGGTTGTCCTTGAAAGGTGGTTGAAAGAGCCAGTTTGGTGTAGTGGTTAAGTGTGCGGACTCTTATCTGGGAGAACCGGGTTTGATTCCCCACTCCTCCACTTGCAGCTGCTGGAATGGCCTTGGGTCAGCCATAGCTCTTGCAGAGGTTGTCCTTGAAAGGGTGGTTGAAAGAGCCAGTTTGGTGTAGTGGTGAAGTGCGCAGACTCTTATTTGGAAGAACCGGGTTTGATTCCCCACTCCTCCACTTGCAGCTGCTGGAATGGTCTTGGCTCAGCCATAGCTCTCTTATCTGGGAGAACCGGGTTTGATTCCCCACTCTTCCACTTGCACCTGCTGGAATGGTCTTGGCTCAGCCATAGCTCTCTTATCTGGGAGAACCGGGGTTGATTCCCCACTCCTCCACTTGCACCTGCTGCATGACCTTGGGTCAGCCATAGCTCTGGCAGAGGTTGTCCTTGAAAGGGTGGTTGAAAGAGCCAGTTTGGTGTAATGGTTAAGTGTGTGGACTCTTATCTGGGAGAACCAGGTTTGATTCCCCGCTTCTCCACTTGCAGCTGCTGGAATGGCCTTGGGTCAGCCATAGCTCTTGCAGAGGTTGTCCTTGAAAGGGTGGTTGAAAGAGCCAGTTTGGTGTAATGGTTAAGTGTGTGGACTCTTATCTGGGAGAACTGGGTTTGATTCCCCGCTCCTCCACTTGCAGCTGCTGGAATGGCCTTGGGTCAGCCATAGCTCTTGCAGAGGTTGTCCTTGAAAGGGTGGTTGAAAGAGCCAGTTTGGTGTAATGGTTAAGTGTGTGGACTCTTATCTGGGAGAACCGGGTTTAATTCCCCACTCCTCCACTTGCAGCTGCTGGAATGGCCTTGGGTCAGCCATAGCTCTTGCAGAGGTTGTCCTTGAAAGGTGGTTGAAAGAGCCAGTTTGGTGTAGTGGTTAAGTGTGCGAACTCTTATCTTGGAGAACCGGGTTTGTTTCCCCACTCCTCCACTTGCAGCTGCTGGAATGGCCTAGGGTCAGCCATAGCTCTGGCAGAGGTTGTCCTTGAAAGGGCAGCTTCCGTGAGAGCTCTCTCAGCCCCTCCTACCTCACAGGGTGTCTGTTGTGGGGAAAGAAGGTAAAGGAGATTGTGAGCCACTTTGAGACTCTGAGATTTATAGTGGAGGCTGGGCTACAAATCCAGTATCATCTTCTTTTGAAGGTTAACCTAAGCACCATGGGATTGGGTCCCAATTGGTGTTGTTTTGGCCCCTCCCAGGCACAAACATCTCAGATCACAGCTAGGGCTCCTGGGGTGAAGCAATCCCATGAATCTCCCAACAAAAGCAGGCGAGAGAGTTGTCATCTTTGCATGTAGGCTACATAAAATAGCTGCTCTTTCGATTTGGTCCGTGCATTGCTTCCACAGCAGATGGATAAGGTTAGGGGACCAGCAACACATAAGAACATAAGAGAAGCCATGTTAGATCAGGCCAATGGCCCATCCAGTGGCAGTGAATTCCACATGTTAATCACCCTTTGGGTGAAGAAGGACTTCCTTTTATCCATTTTAACCTGTCTGCTCAGCAATTTCATCGAATGCCCACGAGTTCTTGTATTGTGGGAAAGGGAGAAAAGTACTTCTTTTTCTACTTTCTCCATCCAATGCATTATCTTGTAAACCTCTATCATGTCACCCCGCAGTCGACGTTTCTCCAAGCTAAAGAGCCCCAAGCATTTCAACCTTTCTTCATAGGGAAAGTGTTCCAGCCCTTTAATCATTCTAGTTGCCCTTTTCTGGACTTTCTCCAATGCTATAATATCCTTTTTTAGGTGTGGCGACCAGAACTGCACACAGTACTCCAAATGAGACTGCACCATTGATTTATACAGAAGCATTATGATACTGGCTGATTTGTTTTCAATTCCCTTCCTAATAATTCCCAGCATGGCGTTGGCCTTTTTTATTGCAAACGCACGCTGTCTTGACATTTTCAGTGAGTTATCTACCATGACCCCAAGATCTCTCTTTTGGTCAGTCTCTGCCCGTTCACACCCCATCAACTTGTATTTGTAGCTGGGATTCTTGGCCCCAATGTGCATTACTTTGCACTTGGCCACATTGAACCGCATCTGCCACATTGACACCCACTCACCCAGCCTCAACAGATCCCTTTGGAGTTCCTCACAATCCTCTCTGGTTCTCACCACCCTGAACAATTTAGTGTCATCCGCAAACTTGGACACTTCACTGCTCACTCCCAACTCTAAATCATTTATGAATAAGTTAAAGAGCATGGGACCCAGTACCGAGCCCTGCGGCACCCCACTGTTTACCGTCCTCCACTGCGAAGACTGCCCATTTATACTCACTCTCTGCTTCCTATTACTCAGCCAGTTTTTGATCCACAAGAGGACCTGTCCTTTTACTCCATGACTCTCAAGCTTTCTAAGGAGCCTTTGATGAGGAACTTTATCAAAAGCTTTCTGGAAGTCAAGGTAAACAACATCTATCGGGTCTCCTTTGTCCACATGTTTGTTCACCCCCTCAAAGAAATGTAACAGGTTAGTGAGGCAAGATCTTCCCTTGCAGAACCCATGCTGAGTCTTCCTCAATAACCCGTGTTCATCAATGTGCCTACTCATTCTGTCCTTGATAATGGTTTCTACCAACTTTCCCGGTATTGAAGTCAGACTGACTGGCCTGTAATTTTTCCGGATCTCCTCTGGAACCCTTTTTAAAGATGGGGGTGACATTTGCTACCTTCCAGTCCTCAGGAACGGAGGCAGATTTCAATGAAAGATTACAGATTTTTGTTAGAAGATCCACAAGTTCAACTTTGAGTTCTTTCAGAACTCTCGGATGTATGCCATCCGGACCCGGTGATTTATTAGTTTTTAATTTGTCTATCAGTTGTAGGACCTCCTCTTTTGTCACCTCAATCTGACTCAGGTCTTTCAACACCCCTTCCAAAATTAGTGGTTCTGGGGCAGGCAAAAAGTTCTCATCTTCCACAGTGAATACGGAGGGAAAAAATTCATTCAGCTTCTCAGCCATTTCCCTATTCTCCTTCAGTAATCCTTTTACCCCATGGTCATCCAAGGGCCCCACTGCCTCCCTGGCTGGTTTCCTACTATATATATTTGAAGAAATTTTTATTTTTGGTCATAAGAACATAAGAGAAGCCATGTTGGATCAGGCCAATGGCCCATCCAGTCCAACACTCTGTGTCATACAGTGGCCAAAATATATATATATATATATATATATATATATATATATATATATATATATATACACACACATATATATACACATACACACACAGTGACTAATAGCTACTGATGGACCTCTGCTCCATATTTTTATCTAATTCTCTCTTGAAGCTGGCTATGCTTGTAGCCTCCACCACCTCCTGTGGCAGTGAATTCCACATGTTAATCACCCTTTGGGTGAAGAAGGACTTCCTTTTATCCGTTTTAACCTGACTGCTCAGCAATTTCATTGAATGCCCATGAGTTCTTGTATTGTGAGAAAGGGAGAAGAGGACTTCTTTCTCCATCCCATGCATAATCTTGTCAGCCTCTATCATGTCGCCCCGCAGGCGACGCTTCTCCAAGCTAAAGAGCCCCAAGTGTTTCAACCTTTCTTCATATCATTTCTGCCTGGGCTGCATTTTGCCCAGTGTCTGCTCTTCTCTGGGAATAGGTTAGGGGACCAGCAACCAATACTCCCTCTAAGCTGTAGAGCCTTGTGAGCAAAAATTATACTTGGTGAGCTGCTGGCATTAAAGTTGTGAGTTACCTACTGCATGAATTAGTTTGCTCTGGAGCCATTTTTCCTGAGCTAAAACAAAAGTATGTGTGTCAGAGGCTAAAGAACTGTGAGCTAGCTCACACTAACTCAGCTTAGAGGGAACTTTGCCAGTAACCCGTATAATCTCTGCCCAAATTGCATTTTGCCTAGGGACTTCTCTTCTCGAATCTTGTCTACCTCTCCCTCCCCCGCTCAAACGCACAGTCAATTTTAACTGCTGTTCCCATTCCCCCCTCCCCCCCAGATTGGTCTGACTTGCCTGTTCCAGAGACAGGATTCGAACCCTGAGCTTTCACAGTTGCAGAGGGCCTCTCGGGCCTTCTTTAGGGGAGCGAGTTCGTTCTTTCCGCTTGGTGTGACTTTTTAATTTGTTTGACACTTCTCTGTACCGAGCATCTGCTTATGACAAACTGTGAACTCGAGAAGCTAAACTTAGATGCTTTTCCAGTCTGAGTTCTTGGCAGGAAGCGATTTTGGGGGGTGGGGGGGGGGGAGAAACACTCTGCTGGGGTTATTCTTCAAAAAACAATTTATTGTATTTTCTATCGAAGTATGTACCGTTCATATCACAATCATAGCGCTTACATGGGGCAAATAATATAACCAAAAGTACAAGACAAAGAGTCTAATAAGTCATATAACAACTAATGAAATATATCTATATTATTAAAACTGAATAAAAAGCTAGTGTAAATCCATTTGACTCCATCAGAAGGGCAAGGAAAGGTCTCCTGTGCAAGCACCAGTTGTTTCCGACTCTGGGGTGACGTTGCTTTCACAACGTTTTCACGGCAGACTTTTTACAAGGTGGTTTGCCATTGCCTTCCCCAGTCATCTACACTTTCCCCCCAGCAAGCTGGGGACTCATTTTACCGATCTCGGAAGGATGGAAGACTGAGTCAACCTCAAGCCAGCTACCTAAAAACCCAGCTTCCGCCAGAGATCGAACTCAGGTCGTGAGGAGAGCTTAGGACTGCAGTACTGCAGCTTTTAACACTCTGCGCCACGGGGCTCGTGTCCCATCAGAAGACATTACCACAAAAACAAGTCATTAGTTACATTAGGAATTGCTTCTTGTGAGGTTAGATATGCAAAAATAGGAGACCAGAGAGCATAGAAATTAGAAGGAGAGAGAGGACATTCAAACTGAGCCATATGGTCTGTCATCTTGGTCATAACATAGGTAGACCACAGTTTTTTATGCCAGAGGTTAATATCTAGATGTTTAGCTGATTTCCACCTCATGGCCATAGCAGCCGACTGAAGAAAGGAGATTGTTTCCTTTTCGTGAGGTAAACATTCAGAAGAGATCCCTCCAGTTAACAATAAGCGTTTAGGTGGGTATTCTATAGTTATGTTGGTCATGTTCTGGATTCTTGTTAATATTTCTTCCCAAAAACCTTGTAAACTGGGGCTACAGAAGGCCCAACAATGTAGATAGTCCCCTTGCAAGTCACATTTCTTCTGCTGGAATTATTCTGAGACAACGGCTTCTTTGTGGGGGGTTGCTTGTTGAGAGGTGACCGGCCCACCTAGTGGCTTAGGGTAGGGGTCCCAATCCATCGACCAGTATTAGTCCTTGGCCTGTTAGCAACCGGGCTGTGAGTTGTGTAATTATTTCATTATATTTTACAATGTAGTAACTATAACAATAAGATGACGACATTGAATTTATACCCTGCCCTCCACTCCAAATCTCAGAGCAGCTCACAATATCTCCCCCCCCCCACACACACACAACGGACACCCTGTGAGGTGGGTGGGGCTGAGAGAGCTCTCCCAGAAGCTGCCCTTTCAAGGACAACTCCTGCAAAAGCTATGGCTGACCCAAGGTCATTCCAGCAGCTGCAAGTGGAGGAGTGAGGAATCAAACCCGGTTCTCCCAGGTAAGAGTCTGCGTACTTAACTACACCAAAAATAAAGTGCACAGTTGTATCATCCCGAAACCATCACACACATACCCAGTCTGTGGAAAAACTGTCTTCCACAAAACCGGTCCCTGGTGCCAAAAAGGTTGGGGACCGCTGGCTTAGAGTGACTCTGCAAGATGGTGTCTCCCCACCCACCCACCGGTGCACTTAGCGTCGCTGCAGAATGCGCTGGCCTCTCATGACATCTTTGTCCCCTTTGCCTCCGTGTGGGACATCCAGTGCATGGTTATAGGATGGGGGAGACTTGTCTTAGCAGTAGTCTGTGCGAAAAGGATCTAGGGGTCTTAGTGGATCATATGCTGAACGTGAGTCAACCGTGTGATGCGGTGGCTAAAAAGGCAAATGCAATTTTGGGCTGTATCCACAGAAGTATAGTGTCCAGATCACATGATGTGATGGTATCGCTTTACTCTGCTCTGGTAAGACCTCACCTGGAGCACTGTGTTCAGTTTTGGGCACCACATTTTAAGAAGGATATAGACAAGCTGGAACGGGTCCAGAGGAGGGCAACGAAGATGGTGAGGGGTCTGGAGACCGAGTCCTATGAGGAAAGGTTGAAGGAGCTGGGCATGTTTAACCTGGAGAGGAGGCAGCTGAGAGGTGATAGGATCACCATCTTCATGGACTTGAAGGGCTTTCCTATAGAGGATGGTGTGGAATCGTTTTCTGTGGCCCCAGAAGGTAGGACCAGAACCAATGGGTTGAAATTCAATCAAAAGAGTTTCCGGCTCAACATTAGGAAGAACTTCCTGATCGTTAGAGTGATTCCTCAGTGGAACAGGCTTCCTCGGGAGGTGGTGGGCTTTCCTTCCTTGGAGGTTTTTAAACAGAGGCTTAGATGGCCATCTGACAGCAATGAGGATCCTGTGCATTTAGGGGGAGGTATTTGTGAGTTTCCTGCATTGTGCAGGGGGTTGGACTAGATGACCCTAGAGGTCCCTTCCAATGCTATGATTCTATGATCCGTGCGCTTTGACACCATAATTATACAAACGTGAGCTGAGCAGAGGGCATTTCTTCCACTTACTATTCCTGTTCAAAAGTGGCATTGTAAGGGAGGAGAGAGGAGGGGGCAAAGGCATTTTAAATGCCGGTTTGGCAGCACGAAGGACAGTTTAAATTACAGCTCTTCGCAGTCCATTTCTCTCTCTGCCGTGCTGCATTTCCTTTTCCCGCTTTATAGCGAGATTTCCTCTATTGTAAGACTGTGTGCCTTTAAAGAAAAGAAATAGGCCCCACATTAAGAAAAGAAATAGACCCCACATGTATAAACTCTTTAAACAGTCATTTATGTTAATGGCCATCTCAGCATCATGTTTCAGTAGCTTTCAGCTCAGGCCTTGTAGTTAGGCCCAGAAAAGGCCTCTTTTCGTCCTTGTTTTCCCATGGCGTTGAGTGTTAAAGCTGCAGTACTGCAGTCCTAAGCTCTCCTCACGACCTGAGTTCGATCCCTGGCGGAAGCTGGGTTTTCAGGTAGCTGGCTCGAGGTTGACTCAGCCTTCCATCTTTCCGAGGTCGGTCAAATGACTCCCCAGCTTGCTGGGGGGAAAGCGTAGATGACTGGGGAAGGCAATGGCAAACCACCCCGTAAAAAGTCTGCCGTGAAAACGTTGTGAAAGCAACGTCACCCCAGAGTTGGAAACGACTGTTGCTTGCACAGGGGACCTTTGAACATATGAAGCTGCCTTATACTGAATCAGACCCTTGGTCCATCAAAGTCAATATTGTCTTCTCAGACTGGCAGCGGCTCTCCAGGGTCTCAGGCTGAGGTTTTTCACACCTATTTGCCTGGACCCTTTTTTTTTGGAGATGCCAGGGATTGAACCTGGGACCTTCTGCTTCCCAAGCAGATGCTCTACCACTGAGCCACCGCCCCTCCTCACCGTCCCTTTCTTTCCTAAAAGAAGGGGGGAGGGAAGAAATAATTCATTTCTGTAGTTTCTTTCCTTGGTTGCCAGTAGGAGATTGTTATTCGCCATAGGTGACCAGATGAGAGACAGTTTGCAGAATCCAAGCGAATTCATTGTGCATGGTGTCTCCTTTTGTTACCCCTCCCCCTCCTCGGGTCATTTTTCCTTTTAGAGACATTATTGCTACTAGAAATGTGAAGGCTCGGAAAAAACCCGGGAAAAATCAGAAAAAAACAGCGTTTTCCCTTGTTTTTTCCTGAAGCCTTTTTGGGGTTTTTTTCTGGAAAAATTGAAAGAAAGGGGACAAAATTGATTATGCAATGTTTTATTTTAACATGATGAATACAATATTTTAAGACAAGGCGTTCAAATATTTTTCAAATCATTTCTAAAAAAATATGTGTGGTATCAGATTATTCTAATTTCTGTGCACGGAGGACAAGCAAGTCCTAGGTCATGCCCATGCACTGAAACTTAGTCCTACACTCGCTTCTATACACTTCCCCCTCTTCAGTTCTTTTATGAGAATGAGTTTTTTATTTTTATTTAATACTGTGGAGAGGAAATATGAATAATGGTCACTTCTGGATTTTTAAAAATTGTTTTGTGGAGGTTGTTTGTCTGTTCCGCATAAACTAGTAAGCAGTTCAGGAGAGTGTTGCTCCATTTGTTACAATGTACAAATAGCTATTATTAAAAAAATAAATTCTGTTTGGATACACCATATTTTTAATATGCTAGTTGTGATAATTTCATGCCAAGTAAAATTGTCCATAGTCATATTTTATGTTCCTAAAGTAACAAAATGACTTTCATTCTGGAAAAGAAAAAAGAAGTGCTAATGTAGCATTTTTTTTTCAATTTTTCCGAAAATTTCCATTTTCTGGAAATTTTACATCTCTAGTTACTGCACATGATCCTCACGACATTCCTAGAAAAATAGTTTTTTTTTCCTCCCTTGAGCTCTAGCACAAGAAGTTTCCTGCTGCAAGAAATGGAAAAATTATTTCAGTCGCTGTGGCACCACCAGAAGGCTCCGCAAATTAGGCCCAAGTTTCTAGCCCTCCAGAATGGGGGTGGGTGGGAAATTCAGTTCTGTGAAAGAAGCAGGAAATGGTTATGTAGGATTCAAGCTTTAGAGCTGATTACAGTTGCCAACTCTGGGTTGGAAATACCTGGAGATTTGGGGGTTTTGTGGGGCATAATGCCATAGAGTCTGCCTTCATTTTCTCCAGGTGGGCCAATCTCTGTCACCTGGAGACCGGTTGGGAAAGCTCCAGCTACCACCTGTCCTGGAAAAGTTTCCTGTCTGACTTCAGGGAAAAATTGATATGAATAAGTAGTTGCATAAGCAGTAAATGTGGTGGGTTTTTAACACTGGATTCTCTGATGCCTCCTGGTCTTAACAGTGACTGGGACTTGCCGTGTTTTTTGTAAATAAATTATAGTTTACTATGCTTTGTAAAAAGAATTGTAGTTTGCTATGTATAAGTATGCCACTGTAAACTCTGTGTCTGTGACCTTAAGAAATTCTCAACACCTGTTGTTTATAAGTGCATTATGGTCAATTTTCTTTTGCCGTCGTCTTTCTGTCGAATGTAGGAGCGTTGGTCTCCAATATGAATTGTTTTAGTCATTTTCGAAGGTAATTATAAGGATTACGTATTGCATTTTCAGAAATTGTAGTGTTTATGCACTAGTGATTTTGAACTTTTATCCATGCAAACTCGTTGAAGCCTCGCGTGAAACAGGGCATTTAGCGCATCCGTGTTGCGTCTTATTGCCTTGCTGCATTCCATCTTGATATTGGCTGACAGAGAAGACCTGGAACATTGGACTGTTTTCACGGCACTGCACACTACTTCCCGACTCAAATTTTAAAGAACAGACTGTCGGATATCAATATATAAATGGTTGTTTCAGGAGTTAACATAAGAACATAAGAGAAGCCATGTTGGATCAGGCCAATGTCCCATCCAGTCCAACACTCTGTATCACACAGTGGCCAATATATATATATATATATATATATATATATATATATATATATACACACACACACTGTGGCTAATAGCTACTGATGGACCTCTGCTCCATATTTTTATCCAATTCCCTCTTGAAGCTAGCTATTCTTGCAGCTGCCACCACTTCCTGTGGCAGTGAATTCCACATGTTAATCACCCTTTGGGTGAAGAAATACTTCCTTTTATCCGTTTTAACCTGTCTGCTCAGCAATTTAATCGAATGCCCACGAGTTCTTGTATTGTGAGAAAGGGAGAAAAGGACTTCTTTCTCTACTTTCTCCATCCCATGCATCATCTTGTAAACCTCTATCACGTCACCCCGCAGTCGACGTTTCTCCGAGCTAAAGAGCCCCAAGCGTTTCAACCTTTCTTCATAGGGAAAGTGTTCCAACCCTTTAATCATTCTAGTTGTCCTTTTTCTGCACTTTTCCCAATGCTATAATATCCTTTTTGAGGTGCGGTGACCAGAATTGCACACTGTTGTTTTCCTTTGCGCTGTGTAATACACTGTATTTTCTGTGAATATCTTGCCATATAAATAATTGGATTCTAAGTATTTGAGGTTGATTTAGCGTGAATCAGCTAAATTTAGCGTTGATTTAGCGTTGATTTAGTGACCTGCATAAGTATTGCTTCCCCTGACACAACACCCCCCCCCCTCCAATCTGCAAGAACAAAATCAAGGATGCAAAATAAGCGACTGCATATTGGGGGGGGGGGGGGGTTCTAGTTTGCATAAGCATGTACGTTTCTCAGAAGGGTGTCTTTTCCTGAAGCTGCATTTCAGTTTTTGTTTCTAAAGCCCCCGCGGCCCTGTGTTTTTCTAACTGGATCGATTTCCTTTACTAACCCCGGGAGTCTCTGGCTGCCTACATTTCTGCTGTCTTGGCGGGCCTTCCCGGATCAGCAAGTTTGCCGTCTTCGTTACGGAAACTGGCGCTGACGAGAGCCACGGTGGATCGTCCCGCTGGGCCTGATTAGGAAGCCTGCCCGTTACGTAATCTCCGCGCTGCGTTCAGAGGCTCTTTCCTTTCTGCTCCAGCCTTTGATTGGAAGCCCAAGTGGTGTGTAGGAATGACATTGTCAGATCTGGGTTCAAATCCTCGCTCAGCAGTTAAACTCACTGGGTGCCTTAGGTCCAGTCCTGTTCATTTAACGGTAGCGCATATGTGGGGGACGATTGCATATGTTTCTTGGCAGGGCTTTTTTTGTAGCAGGAACTCCTTTGCATATTAAGCCACATACCCTCTGATGTAGCCATAGCCAAGAGCTTACAGTAGGCTCTATGAGAAGAGCCCTGTAAGCTCTTGGAGGACTGGCTACATCGGGGGTATGTGTCTTAATATACAAAGGAGTTCCTGCTGCAATATATTGTTTATTTAACAGCCTCTGAAACTGACACCTCTTGGTCTGAATTATTGCATCAACATCTGGAGACAAATGTATGTGCTGTAACAATCTTGAATATGCTGTTCAGGTGTTGTTCAGGTGTATATCTGTAAGCTGCAAACCTATTTTTGATGTATTGACATTTATTATAGAAATCTCATGGTCAATGCTTTGAGAGGAAGACATGAAATGGCTGGGCATTGTGAGTTTTTGTTCATAAGTTGCTTTGCTCTGTAGCTTAATTGAGCAAACCTTGCAAAGTAAACTGTGATGCAGAAGGAAGCAAGAGAGAGAGAGAAGGAAGCAGATGACAGCCAGTTGCTCAGGGGGCTGATAGGAGCCTTCCAGGGGCCTGATTTGACCCTTGGGCCATATGTTTGACATTCCTATCCTAAGCTGTGGAGTCTTGTGAGCAAATATTCTGCTTCACGAGCTACTGGCCTTAAAGTTGCGAGCATAAAGTAGTTTGCTTTTGGGCCGTTGTTTCTGAGCTAAGGAAAAAAAATCTGTGAGCGGGGGGGGGGGGGGGGGCTAAAAAACTGAGCTAGCTCACACTAACGCAGCTTAGAGGGAATATTTTTCCCCATCTGTTCATGTTTTTGCTCTTCCAGGTGGGTGCAGTATGGACAAGTTCTGGGTTCCTCATTCTCCCCCCCTCCCAGTGATTCCACTGATAAGTGGTACTTGCCTCACTAGTGTGGCGTTTGGTGGCACCCCCTTTCCTCCTACACCCCCTACCCCACACTTATGACTTTGAGCACCTTGCCCAAGTTCACTTTTGCTGGTGCAGGGGGAAATTGCTGTTATTGAATTTGCTGCCCTAGACCAAAGATACGTTTTTAAGATGGGGAAATCTTTCCTGCAACGTTAGGGCGGTTTGGAAAACAGCAGTGTGCGCGCACCGTGGCTTTTTGGGGGTGGGGGAGGGGGTGTTGTGTGAGGTTGGGGAGTCAGGAAAGCTGCAGGGTGGAAATGAATGAGAAGGGGGAACCCGGCAGGTTTGATCCTTTGGAAAAAACCACGGGTTGAGAGTCTGAATTTTCAGCTGTAAAGAGTTTTCATGGTACCTGAAAGAGAAACCGCATTTTATTTCACCATCGATTTTGATGGAGTAGAGAGCCCAACTGCTTCAGAAACAGCCAGTGTGTCTGGCGGGAGAAAGGTATGGGGGTGGGAAGAAACCGTATGGCCAACGGGCCAAGAAATGTACAGGATGAAATATAATTCTGTACAAGTTGAAGAAGAAGAAGAAGATATTGGATTTATATCCCGCCCTCCACTCCAAAGAGTCTCAGAGCGGCTCACAATCTCCTTTCCCTTCCTCCCCCACAACAGACACCCTGTGAGGTAGACGAAGATATTGGATTTATATCCCGCCCTCCACTCCGAAGAGTCTCAGAGCGGCTCACAATCTCCTTTCTCTTCCCCCCCCCCCAACAGACACCCTGTGAGGTAGACGAAGATACTGGATTTATATCCCGCCCTCCACTCCGAAGAGTCTCAGAGCGGCTCACAACCTCCTTTACCTGCCTCCCCCACAACAGACACCCTGTGAGGTAGATGAAGATATTTGATTTATATCCTGCCCTCCACTCCAAAGAGTCTCAGAGCGGCTCACAATCTCCTTTCCCTTCCTCCCCCACAACAGACACCCTGTGAGGGGGGGGGCTGGAGAGGGCTCCCACAGCAGCTGCCCTTTCAAGGACAACCTCTGCCAGAGTTCTGGCTGACCCAAGGCCATTCCAGCACTGCAAGTGGAGGAGTGGGGCATCAAACCCGGTTCTCCCAGATAAGAGTCCGCACACTTAACCACTACACCAAACTGGCTCTCCTGGCACTACACCAAACTGGCTCTCTCAAATGCCCAAACTGTTCCCTGTTTTAACATGCACAGGGTGTTTGGGGGTGGGTGTTAATCTTGAAAACACGATTGTTGAGGGCATTTCTGTAAAAGTAACAGGGCTGTGTTCCAACAAAACTGTTCAGGAAGATGCTTTCTGCAAAGTATGGGACTCGGGACTGAACCTCCATGCATATAGCACGCAGTATCCGTTTGCAGCCTGAATTATCCTGTTCCCATCACATGGTCTTCTGCTTATGTAATGACCATTTTCTGCATTGTTTAACGTACCAAGTCTAATACTTTTTTTTGCTTTGATTAAAATTTCTGCAATCCCGATTGTGTTGCTTTTTAGAGGTCGCACCCTATTGATTGCATTGACTTAAGCTGCGTTAGTCTGCCTTCAGAAAGGCAGACGATAAATAATAAATTAAAATTGCATTGCAAAGCTAGACCCCATGTTATTTTTATCCTAATAGACTTGAAATCTGTATCTCCTCTCAACTGCGGTGGCATAGAGCAGCTGGAAGATTCTCGTTCTGGGTCTAAAACTGTGGTGTTCTCCCCCCCTCCCTTTTTTAAACTTATTTTTTTATTTATTTTTAACCATTTTTAAGAGTACAATACATAGTAAATGCACAAAACAATACTAAAATAAGTAAACACTTAAGACAAAGATATAAACTTAAAAAGGCGTCCAATAAAAATTTCAAATCTTTGTATTTAGATGGTAGTTCACGCTTCTTAGTTGTCTTTTCAGTAATGTATTCAAAAAAACCCAAACCATTTCTCCATAAAACAGATAGAAAATTGAGGAATTTCCATCTGAATTAACGGAGTAGGAAGTTTATCTTGTACCACGACGTTCCAGTCTTTTGCAAACCAATTTTGCAATTTTTTCTGTATTCCAACGGTGGGTCAAGACCACCTTTCCTGCTAGCAAAAGCAATGAAATTAGTTAAGCTGTTAGAAAACAGATTATCTGGCCACTTATTTAATAAAATAGGTTCAGGGGCCCAGGGAGGGCTGCAATTTAGGGTCTCAGCACTTGGGCGGAGCCAGGCTCTCTCCCTTCTACCTCCAGTCAAAGGATCTTGGATGGCAGAGTAGGAAGAGCGTGCATGAGGCTTGTTGCCAACTCTGGTTGGGGAATTCCTGGAGACCTTGTGACACAGGCACAGTTTGGGGAATTGGGAGGGGATGTGATATAGAAGCTACCCTCCAAAGCTTCAGTGGGACTGATCTTTGTAACCTGGGGGCTGCAGCTGTAATTCTAGGAGAGCTCCAGGCCCTAGCTGGAAGTTGTCACCCCCACTGCCCAAGCAAGCAGGTGGGCCAGTGACCTTTCTTGCTGTAGAGCACTTTTATCTGCACCCCCTGTTTAAGAATATGTTCAACATTCGTATAGTGCTTGCAGCGTTCGAAAGCAGTTCACATATGCCACAGTGACATGGGGCGTCTTTAACGACAGCACTGTAAGGTAGGCCTGTGTTAGCACGTCCTGTATTTCAAAGCTCAACTTTTGGATGCCAGAAACTCTGTTTCCCTTGGGCTGGAATATCTCTAGATCCTGAGATCTCCAGTACTCACTGATCTCCCTTTGGCACTAGAGAGATCCAGGTGGGTAGCCTTGTTGGTCTGAAGCAATAGAACAAATCTTTGAGTCCCGTGGCATCTTTAAGTTCAACAAAGTTTTATTCAACGTATGAGCTTTTGTGTGCATTCACACTTCTTCAAATATCTGTCTGAGGAAGTGTGTGTGCACACAAAAGTTCCTACCTTGAATAAACTTTTGTTGGTCTTAAAGGTGCCACTGGACTCCAGATTTGTTCTTCAGCACTAGAGGACAAGGCTTCAGGGAACACAAAGGCTTTTTGAAAACAGATCTCCAAAATTTTGGGTTACGACTTCAAGAAAACTGCAGAGACTTTTTTGCTTGGATTACAATTAGAAAAATTTCCAAAGGGAGACTTTACTTTAATTTGGTATTTGCTCTCAGCTGCTAGGACATTGTATGCGCAGCTGTGGAAACAAGAAAAAATACCAGAGAAATGGGACTGGATTATGAAAGTGTTATCGTGGAGTGAGATGGACAAACTAACTAGAACTCTAAGAGACTATGATTTAGATATATTCAAAAAGGAGTGGAAGAAATTTAAAGGATATATGGAGAAAGAGTGGAACATAAAAAGACATTGGACAATCTTTTAGTATTGAGAAAAATATATATATTGAACTTTGATCGGTTAGTAGTACCTTTAGTATTGAACTGAAATCTATAACTTCGGGGAAGTCAACATTGGAGGGAGGGGGGAATGAAATATCATATGGGGTAGTATAGAAAATTTATAATTAAGTTTTGTAACCGTATGTTATCAATAAATTGTTAAAACACAAGAAAACAGATCCAGGAGATGCTGTTCAAGAAAAACAGGAGCAATACAGATTTGGATGCCTGCCTTGTGGTGGGAGAGCCTAAAACGGCAGTCCCTCCTTATCTCTAAGAGGCATGGTGGATCCTACTCATGGGAGAGACCAAACTTGCTTAACGTAAGAGCTACATAGAATAAATGTCAGATGTTTGAGAGCTGGGTGGGGGGGTGGAGGAAGGAAGGAAGGAAAGAAAATAGATGGGGAGAGAGAGGTGGAAAGAAAGCAACTTTTAACTTTAAATGAATTCTCTAAGCTGCTAGCTGGCTGGTCTTGGAGAAGTGATTTAAGGAGAGAAAAGCCTTCTCCAAGCTGGCTGATGGGGTGGTGGGGGTTTAGAGAGCCATTCAATATGTGTGAAAGAGCCACAGTTTGGCCACCCCGGGCGAGACCATCTTCAAGAAGCTGTTTCTGAGCATGCCGTTAACAGTCCATTTTGTCTCCATCTCGACTTAATTGTGTTAAACAAATGAGTTTTGCCAGTTCCCGGAGGGAGGTTTCGATCTATATTAAACTTAACTCATGAGTTAATGGCTTTTCCTGAGTGGCTGAATGCCCGGTCGTGTTTCTCGGGTCTTCTGGGAAGATGTTCTTGGATCTGGAATAATCCCTGTTGCATTTCTACATCAGTGTCAGCATGAGCCTGTATGCAAAAACCACCTGCTCGCTGCTCACAGTCGTTCCCCCGCTGTTGAAAGTATCTTTACATACTTTGAGAGTCAGTTTCGTGTAGTGGTGAAGTGCGCAGACTCTTATTTGGGAGAACCGGGTTTGATTCCCCACTCCTCCACATGCAACTGCTGGAGTAACCTTGGGTTAGTCATAACTCTCTCAGAGTGGTTCTGTTCAAGTTTCTGTCAGAGCTCTCTCAGCCCCAACTACCTCACAGGATGTTTGTTGTGAGGAAGGAAAGGCAATCGTAAGCCGCTCTGAAGCTCTGAGACCGATTTCGCAGTAGGGCTTGTTCCGGGTGGAAAGCCATTTTACCCCGGTGCTTCTCTCCCATTTTCGCACAAGTTGCTGCGGAGCTGTGAGTCGCCACGCCACTTTTCCATGGCAAGCAGAAACCGCTTGTAAGAGGATCTTGCTTGCTGCAGGAAAGCGGCGTGCCAACTCACAGCTCCGCAGCAACTTGTGTGAAAACGGAGAGAAGCGCCGGGGGTAAAACGGCTCTCCAGCTGGAACAAGCCCTAGTGCGAAACTGGTCTAAGATTCAGAGTGAAGGGTGGGGTATAAATCCAATATCATCATCATCCTCTCTAGAGTGGCCCTGTTCCTGAAATAAGCTAGAGTGCTGTTGTGAAGTTAACTTAAATTCTCCATCAAGAAGAGGACCTTAAAATGAACAACGTTTGTGTCGAGTGGGACCTTTAAGGCCAACAAAGTTTAATTCTAGATATAAGCATTTGTGTCCATGAACACGAAAGCTTATACCCGGAATTAAACTTTATTGGTCCTTTGTCATCCAGGTCAGGCCCTAAACACTGGATTCAGTAGCAAATTATGCAGTGAAATTCCAGGACTCGCTTCCACATTAGATTTTTGTCCTTCCCTTTCCTCCAGGGAGTTTAAGGCTGGAAGTGGTTTCCAGCCATCCTTTATCACAACAACCTTGTGTGGTAGGTTAGGCCAGGGGAGACTGAGGCAAGCGTGAGGCTCTGAACCCTCTCTTGAAAGAGTTAGTCTTGCCTGTTATTGAATCGAATGTTCTGTTTTTCAGCTACCTTGGGAAACACAGGACGAAGAGGCATGCCTGGTCTATAGCTCTTGCAATCCCAGAATCCTCTTTGCTACCTGACTCTAAATGGCCTCCGAAGTCCCCTGACAGGGAAACCGAGCCAACAGTCCACAGTGCCAATTGATGCCACACAGCCGCCTGTTTCCTCGGCACCATGGAGGTTCTGGATGTACCCGTCGGGAACCTCATTGACTTCGACTCCGAACCTTCCACCACCGACACTTCCGACTCCGTCCCCCCTCCTTCTCTTCCGGCTCCGGATGGCAACGGGCTGCTGGACCACTTGACGGACGACGTGACTGCCGTGGCCGAGGAGAGCGACGCCACCGAATCGGCGGACAGCGAGAACGACACCACGGACTCCCCCACGCACCACAGCTGGAACAACCACCGCCGGTCTTCCTCCGAGTCCTACTCGTCCAATCAGAGCACGGAGTCCGCCAAGGACGAAGCGACGGCTGCCAACCGGGAGTTTATTCGGCAATACGTGGAAAAGATCTTCACCGGCGGGTGAGTGGTTTGAGCAGCAGAAGGGGAGGGGTATGGCTTTGGCTCGTGGGGGCATGCTGGGATTGTGGAGGCAGTCGGGAGATTGTGGTGGATGCGCCAACCTTCTAACACCCATCCTGAAAATTAATGACCCCAATTATCCCATGTGTGAAAGGTGGTGGCGGATAAGCCACGGATGGCGGGGGGGCATCCCCTGCCAGCCTTGCTGGTTGGCCTTCCCGAGGCGTCTGGCTGGCCACTGTTGGGAACGGAGTACTGGATTAGATAGACGTTGCATTGGGGCCAGCAAGACCTCTTTTTTCTTTTGCTGTTTTGTGTATTGTGTGTCTGTTTGCACCTGGAAGTCATGTCAACCTCTGGTGATTGACCCCTACTGGTGGACTGGAGGATATTCAGAGAGGTGGCTGAATAGAGCCTGCCTCTGCCTCCCGACTGGGTATTTCAAGGAAGTCTCCCATCTAACTACTAACCACAGTCAATCCTGCTTAGCTTCGGAGATCTGACGAGATCAGGTTGCCTGGTCAGAGTATGGCCATTTTTTGAAGGTTGTGTAAATTCATGGCGGACAAATTCAACAGCAGTGACCCCTAGTTGGTAAGTACAGACTTCCAGTGCACAGACAAATATAGCCTGGAGAGGAGATGGCTGAGAGCTCTTAGGATCACCACCTTCAAGTACTTGAAGAGCTTCACATAGAGAATGATGTGGAATTTTCTGTTGCCCCAGAAGATAGGACTAGAATTAGTGGGTTGAAATTAAATCAAAAGAGTTTCCAGCTCAACATTAGGAAGAACTTCCTGACCGTTAGAGCGATTCCTCAGTGGAACAGGCTTCCTCAGGAGGTGGTAGGCTCTCTTTCCTTGGAGGTTTTTAAACACATCTGACAGCAGTAAGGATCCTGTGAATTTAGGGGGAGGTATATTTGAGCTTCCTGCATTGTGCAGGGGGTTGGACTAGATGACCCTGGAGGTCTCTTCCAGCTCCATGATTTTTTCCACTTGGAATCAAAAGAAAAGTTGGGGGGGGGATTGCTGTTATGTTCTTTTTCCTGAGAAAAGCGGACCCACTGTTGGAGACAGAAGGCTGGGGTGGAAATATCCCCGATCGTCTCTTCTCGGTAGCAAAAGCTGGAGAACTTAGTAGACGATTTCTGCTGGACAGTACTGACCTTTCCCTCTGATGACGGAGGGCAGATCGCAAGAGGGGCTGTTTCCAAAGGAGCAGCCTTCCTCTTTCAGCCGCAGAGTCCCCGGCCTCCCGCTCAAGTGTACCTACACGTGCTGTCGCCTCTCCGGCTGGGGCACGCCTGGCACAGCACGTCCTGGCTCCCTGCCCCTGGCATTGGCCTCCCCCCTCCAGTGGAAGCGACTGCGGAGCTGCGCGGTGACAGTTTGCGCGTCGAGGGTGGGGGGAGCTTTGTTTTGCTTTGTCTTCCCTTTCCTCGATGCACCGCACATTGAAGAAATGGGCCCTGCCATCTAAGTGAGGGGGGCAATTTCCTTGTTCCCGCTCCCTCTCTGAGGTGCCCTCTTGTTTACCGGCGTGAGTCCTTTTTCTGGGGGGGTCCAGTCCTCCAGCAGGCTGCCAGCCACGTGATCCCGGGAGCCAGACAGCTTGTTTTGATCTCTGCTGCGTTTCTCTGCAGCGCAGAAGATGAGATTGAGTCTGAAAGGGGACCAGAGGCAGAGAAATCCTCTGCTAGAAAGCCAGCTAAGGCCGCTGGGGTGGGTGGGGGGATTTGACTCTGCGGCTGGTCCTTGTTTCTAATGCCCAGCGCAAAAGATGCATTAGAAGAAGAGAGCTGCGCCTGCCAGATGCCATAGAACAGCCGGCATCTCCCCACCTCCCCTCCCCGTTATCCGGAATCCTTTGAGATGGAGTCATGAACCACAAATAAATCAGGCACCGAAGCTTTGTTCAGAGGGCTGCGTTATGCCCTCGCCCGCCGTTTTCACAGCATGAGGCTCACATGGGGCAGAATTCTCTCATTTTCATTCTAAGCATGAGACGTTGTGGGGCGCAGGCCAGAAGGGTTAGGAAAACCTCTCAACAGCAGGGTAGGGTGGGGGGAGGGTCTCGGGTGCTGGGTAAAGCGGTCCTTTTCAAAGCCACCGATTTCCTCTAAGCTGATTTGTTTGGCATCGAAAGGCACTCTTGGGCAAATCCGGAGCGGTTGCTCAGATCGCTGTGGACGGCCGTTCCAGTTTGCCTGGCCCCCGGGGCTGACTCAGAAGTCTCTGTGCGAGCAATAAATAAAATAGAGGAGGGACGGTGGCTCAGTGGTAGAGCATCTGCTTGGTAAGCAGAAGGTATTATGTCAATTAAAGGTTTTTGGATTTTGGTAAGCAGAAGGTCCCAGGTTCAATCCCCGGCATCTCCAACTAAAAAGGGTCCAGGCAAGTAGGTGTGAAAAACCTCAGCCTGAGATCCTGGAGAGCTGCTGCCAGTCTGAGAAGACAATACTGACTTCGATGGACCAAAGAGGGTCTGATTCAGTATAAGGCAGCTTCATATGTTCATATGTCTAAGGGAAGGGATGGTGGCTCAGTGGTAGAGCATCTGCTCAGGAAGCAAAAGGTCCCAGGTTCAATCCCCGGAATCTCCAATGAAAAAGGGTCCAGGCAAGTAGGTGTGAAAAACCTCAACTTGAGACCCTGGAGAGCCGCTGCCAGTCTGAGTAGACAATACTGACTTCGATGGACCAAAGAGGGTATAAGGCGACTTCATAAAATAGGAGGTTGTGCGAACAAGCAGTCGCTACCAATGTGTTCCCTCTAAGCTGCAGAGTCTTGTGAGCAAAAGTTCCGCTTTGTGAGCTCCTGGCCTTCAAGTTGTAAAATTAATGTGCTCTGGGGGTCATCCTTCCTGAGCTAAAATAAAAATCTGTGAGCTGGAGGCTAAAAATCTGTGAGCTAGCTCACGCTAACTCAGCTTAGAGGGAACACTGGTAGCTACCCAGCAGCCTAGAGCGTTTGACCAGGGCTCGGCAAAACGTGCGGATATTGTACTTTGAGCTGCAAAGTTCTCAGGTAGGTAGGGGCAGGAGGAAGACTTGAAGCCAGGACTTTGCTGTTTAAGACAGAGCTCAGTGTGTGGCTGCTCAGAACATGTGCCGAGTGCATTTTCTTCCCATCGAAGAATCCTATCTGGCCCATTTCTTCCTGGGTTGTGGAGACCAAGCCTTCTAGGCGACCTTCTAGAAGTTCAGCACTTTAGTCTTAATTTCTGGCTTCCACAAACTGCTTGTTTTCGTTGTCCCGCTTGTGGGATGGGTATAACCATGCTTTTCACACAGCAGGGGCCTAGGAGGGCCTTTGACTGGCTGCCACCACTCTGGTAAGGGTCTGCATGGGAGGGCCCAGAGCATCCAGCCACCCCTGGATCTTCCTTAATGGTGACCAAGGAGATGTGAGAACCCAGGCAGTATAACAACAAAAATAAGTTTATTATTAGTGCTCTAAACAATAAGAGGGTGATAAAGATTTAGTGCTATAGTGAATATGCAAACAGTAAAGGTTGGTGCAAATAAACAGAAGCCCTGACATGTTTAGCTAGACCAGGGGTGGCCAAACTGAGGCTCGGACCAAAATGTGGCTCTTTCACACATATTGTGTGACCTCAAGGCCCACACAAAGCCTATTGGCTGGCTTGGAGAAGGCATTTGTCTCTTTAAATCACTTCTCTGAGCCAAACCAGCCAGTGACTTAGAGAATGCATTTAAAGTTGCTTTCTTTCCACCCTCCCATCTATTTGCCTGCCTGTCCTGCAGCTCTCAAACATCTGACGTTCATGTCCTGCGGCTCTCGGACGCCTGATGTATATTCAGTGTGGCGCATGTTAAGCAAGTTTGGCCATTTCTGAGCTAGACATTCCCTGCTCTAATAGCAAAACGCACCCACCTCCCTTGGGTGAGGGATCTCTTCCTGGCTGCAAGCGCTCTAGGCCACACCCTGCCTCCAGCTTAGCTTTCCAGAGAGAGAACCTCTCCGCCTGCAGCCTCTCCAGGAAAGAACCCACCCTCTCTGCTTGGCCCTTTTATGCTCTCCTCCCAGGTCCCACCCCTCTCTGGGCCAGTTTCCCTCCAAAACGTTGCCACCCAATCAGAGGGGATCCTGGGAGATGTAGGCTTTCTGTAGTAACTCCTAGGCAGGCTTCTCTGGAGCCTGTAGGCCTCACTAGGCCCAGGATCATGACAGTGCCGAACAAAACAAAAGTTTGGTGCCACCATAAAGACCATCAAGATTTATTCCGGTATGACCTTTTGTGAGACAGAGTTCACTTCTTCAGATACAGCGATAAGAAAGAAACACACTTATCTCATTTTTACAGCAGAGAAGAGTGAAAAAGGGGAGAGAAATATATATACATATTTCCACACACACATTATATTTCTTTCCTTTAAAAATGAAGAAGGGGGAACCTCAAATTCCAGCAACTAATTAAGAAAGGGGTAAGGAAGTATATGTAAAGTAGAAACAAAAATATAACAGCGATTGTAGATCTGCAGATATGCTTCCATAAGAGCTTTCCAGATATCTAAGTCTATACAAAATTGTCATCTCTATGCTATGCACTCAAGGACCATTGATTTGCATGAAACAAATGAGTTTTTCCTTCCCATTATAGCTGAAGAAGTGAACTATCTCATAACCAGTGTGTTGTATTGGTTAAGAGCCTCAGAAACTAGTATCTGGAAAACCCGAGTTCGAATCCCCACTCGCGCTGTGGAAGCGTTCTTGGGCCAATCACGCTCGCTGCCTAATTTACCTCCCAGGATTGTTGTGAGGATAAAACAGAGCAGAAGAGAAGAATGTCAGCTCACTGGGGAGAAGAGCAGGGTATGAATGAATTAAATAAATGTTGAACAAAGCAGGAGTCAAGTTTCACCTTTAAGACCAACCAACTTAAAGGTGCAACTAGACTCCTGCTTTGTTCAACTGCTTCAGACCAACGGGGCTGCCTGCCTGGATTTAAATAAGTGTTGTTCGTCTTTAAGATGCCCCTGGGACTTGTGTTTTGTTTTGCCGCAATAGCTATCAGAGCTCCTGCACCGGAAATACCAACACTGCACCGTAGAAGGGATGGATGGGTTGCAAGAAAATGGTTTGTAGCAGGCTCAGAGGCATAAAAAATGTCTTTCTGGGTAAACCCAGAGAATGCCAAATTGATCTTTCCTCCACTCCCCCTCCCCCAAGCTACCACAAACCTCCTGGGTGCCTTCAATCGAGGGAAAAAAGCTCTTTCCAGAGCTGTCCCCAACTTCTCTGCCTGAGTCATACATCTCCATGGAGTTCGCAGTTGTTGCCCCAGGGGTCTTCGGGCTCCATCGCCCCCTCACAGAGCTGAGGCTTCAGCCGCCTCCACGCTCTTACAATTCATCTAAATTTGAGCAACTCGGCAGTGAGTCACCCGGCGAGGCCCAAATTAACACGATTGAATGTCAAAGCTGGCCGAGTGGGTTTTGCTTCCTTCCTCTCCGCACTGCAGCAGGGGCCCGTTTGGGTTGCCGAACGCACCCTGCACCTCTGGTGTCTTGCATAACCTTCCTTTAGTGGCTTAAAGCGGCCCCAAGGGAAGGATGGTTTGAATTCGGCCTGCAAAAAGGGAGGTGGGTCAGCGGCAGGCAGGGCCCTCAACCGCGCTCGGAAAGAATGAGTTATTGTGCCCGCTCTCTGCGGAGCCCTTGATCTTGGAAAGCAGCGACGCCAGCTTGCTTGGGATCATTTCTTCTGGGAATATCCTTCTTTTCGCTCTTAGAACATAAGAACATAAGAGAAGCCGTGTTGGATCAAGCTAAAGGCCCATCCAGTCCAATACTCTGTGTCACACAGTGGCCAAAAAAATCCCAGGTGCCATCAGGAGGTCCACCAGTGGGGCTAGAAGCCCTCCCACTGTGCCTTCCCTCCAAGCACCGAGAATACAGAGCATCACTGCCGCAGACAGAGAGTTCCAACAATACGCTGTGGCTATTAGCCACTGATGGACCTCTGCTCTAGATGTTTATCTAATCCCCTCTTGAAGCTGTCTATGCTTGCAGCCGCCGCCACCTCCTGTGGCAGTGAATTCCATGTGTTAATCACCCTTTGGGTAAAGAAATACTTCCTTTTATCCATTCTAACCTGACTGCTCAGCAATTTCATTGAATGCCCACGAGTTCTCATATTGTGAGAAAGGGAGAAAAGTACTTCTTTCTCTACCTTCTCTGTCCCATGCATGATCTTGTAAACCTCTGTCATGTCACCCCGCAATCGACGTTTCTCTAAGCAAAAGAGCTCCAAGCATTTTAACCTTTCTTCATAGGGAAAGTGTTCCAACCCTTTCATCATTCTAGTTGCCCTTTTCTGCCCTTTTTCCAATGCTATAATATCTTTTTTGAGTTGCGGTGACCAGAATTGTACACAGTGCTCCAAATGAGACCGCACCATCGATTTATACAGGGGCATTATGATACTGGCTGATTTGTTTTCAATTCCCTTCTTAATAATTCCCAGCATGGCATTGGCCTTTTTTTATTGCAATCACACACTGTCTCGACATTTTCAGTGAGTTTTCTACCACGACCCCAAGATCTCTCTCTTGGTCAGTCTCTGCCAGTTCACACCCCATCAATTTGTTTTTAGAGTTAGGATTTTTGGCCCCAATGTGCATTACATAAAACATCTTCCTTTTCATTCTGCCCTAACCTCTTTCCCAAGCAAGGAGATATGGCCCTTCTCATATTAAAGCCAGCGGCAAAACTGCAGTTCACAGGTCTTGATAGATAGATAGATAGATAGATAGATAGATAGATAGATAGATAGATAGACAGACAGACAGACAGACAGACAGACAGACAGACAGACAGACAGACAGACAGACAGACAGACAGACAGACAGACAAATTTATTGTCATTGTTCTCAAAAAAGAAAATGAGAGCAACGAAATGAGGTGCTCTTCCACAAACATGCCAACACATCAACACCCCCAAAAAAGGACATATACATAGACCATTTAAATGCATCTAAA
Source organism: Heteronotia binoei (assembly GCF_032191835.1). Classification (NCBI taxonomy): domain Eukaryota; kingdom Metazoa; phylum Chordata; class Lepidosauria; order Squamata; family Gekkonidae; genus Heteronotia; species Heteronotia binoei. The sequence goes on along the minus strand of NC_083236.1, from coordinate 67,109,096 downwards.
AAACAAATAACCATTCATAACCCTGCGTTTAGCCTAACCACGGCACTTGGATAGAAGCTGCCCTTGAATCTATTTGTCTTAGCCTTCAACACTCTATATCGCCTACCTGACGGTAAGATCTCAAATAGCAAGTGGCCTGGATGTGAAGGGTCCCTTAAGATCATTTGTATCTTCCTTTTACATCCCATATTATACAGATCCACCAATGAGGGGAGGGAACATCCACAAATCTTCTGTGCTCTTACCATCACTCTTTGGAGCACGCTTTATAGCCCCATTGGTATAAAAACAAAGAACGTGGCACAAAGCCAAGAATACAGTCCCTGTCATACTTCTTGTTAGGACCAACCGAAATGAGAGCCAGTGTAGTGTCATGGTTTGGGTGTTGGATTTGGATCTGCGAGACCCAGGTTCAAATCCCCACTTTGCCATGGGAGCCCTCTGGGTGACCTTTGGCCTGTCACACCATCTCAGCCCAGCCTTCCTTGTTGTAAGGGTGAAATGGAGGACAGGAGAACAGTGTAAGCCTCTTTGGGTTCCCCATTGGGGAGTAAATAAATGACAACATGGGGTGCATGCTTTTGAGTCCACCAGAACGCTTTGGCATGTTTAGAACAGCTCAGTTCCAACTAAACTGGATGGCCTGCAAGTATTACGTAGCTTGAAACAGCCGCTTCTGCTGCACCATAGAAAAAAAAGAAACTTCCAAGGGTTTTCTCCACTGTCAGATATGCAAGTGCCGTTAAGTTGCGACTGACTTTTGGGGACCCCAGGGAAGGGGCTTTCAAGAAGCAAAGGTGCCATGACCTTCCTCTGCAGAGCCTTCCTTGGTGGTCTCTCATCCAAGTACTGACTCCAGCAAGGGGCTTTCAAGGCCAGTGGGAAGCAGAGGTGGCTTGCCATTGCCTTCCTCTGCAGTGTCTTCCATGGTGTTCTCCCATCCGAGTACTGACCCCAGCAAGGGGCTTTCAAGGCCAGGGAAAAGCAGAGGTGGTTTGCCATTGCCTTCCTCTGCAGAGCCTTCCTTGGTGGTCTCTCATCCAAGAACTGATCCCAGCAATGGGCTTTCAAGGCAAGTGAGAAGCAGAGGTGGTTGGCCATTGCCTTCCTCTGCAGAGCCTTCCTTGGTGGTCTCTCATCCAAGAACTGATCCCAGCAATGGGCTTTCAAGGCAAGTGAGAAGCAGAGGTGGTCAGCCATTGCCTTCCTCTGCAGAGCCTTCCTTGGTGGTCTCTCATCCAAGAACTGACCCCAGCAAGGGGCTTTCAAGGCAAGGGAGAAGCAGAGGTGGTTGGCCATTGCCTTCCTCTGCAGAGCCTTCCTTGGTGGTCTCTCATCCAAGAACTGATCCCAGCAATGGGCTTTCAAGGCAAGTGAGAAGCAGAGGTGGTCGGCCATTGCCTTCCTCTGCAGAGCCTTCCTTGGTGGTCTCCCATCCGAGTACTGACCCCAGCAAGGGGCTTTCAAGGCCAGGGAAAAGCAGAGGTGGTTTGCCATTGCCTTCCTCTGCAGAGTCTTCCATGGTGTTCTCCCATCCGAGTACTGACCCCAGCAAGGGGCTTTCAAGGCCAGGGAAAAGCAGAGGTGGTTTGCCATTGCCTTCCTCTGCAGATCCTTTCTTGGTGGTCTCCCTACCAAGTTGAAACCCCAGCAAGGGGCTTTCAAGTCCAGTAAGAAGTAGAAGTGGTTTGCCATTGCTTTCCTTTTGGGGACCCCAGGGAAGGGGCTTTCAAGAAGCAGAGGTGCCCTGGCCTTCCTCTGCAGAGCCTTCCTTGGTGGTCTTCCATCCAAGTACTGACCCCAGCAAAGGGCTTTCAAGGCAAGCAAGAAGCAGAAGTGGTCTGCTCTGGCCTTCCTCTGCAGAGCCTTCCTTGGTGGTCTCTCATCCAAGTACTGATTCCAGCAAGGGGCTTTCAAAGCAAGGGAGAAGCAGAGGTGGTTAGCCATTGCCTTCCTCTGCAGAGCCTCCCTTGGTGGCCTTCCATCCAAGTACTGACCCCAGCAAGGGGCTTTCAAGGCCAGCAAGAAACAGAGGTGGTTTGCCCTGGCCTTCCTCTGCAGAGCCTTCCTTGGTGGTCTCTCATCCAAGTACTGACTCCAGCAAGGGACTTTCAAGGCCAGCGAGAAGCAGAGGTGGTTTGCCGTTGCCTTCATCTGCAGTTTGCCATCCAAATACCATCCCTTTTTAGCTCCCTCAATCTGACAATATCGGGTCATCCCATGCTTTCTGAATTTGACAGCAGAAGTGAGATTGAGCGGAGTGAAGATTCCCTTGAGGTTGTCTGGTGGAGTCGTGCTTGTGGCAAGATTTGAACAGAGAGCTTCCCAGCTTGTCTTCTCATCTTCCTACCGCTCCGGCATTCGGCTTTATGCCTCTATGAACTTTGGTTTTGTTTTGTTTTATGATTCCAGGGAGGAATTTGACCAAGAGGAAAAGGCGAAGTTCGGGGAACTCTGCAGTGGGGAGAATGCGAAGGGCAGGGAGTGGTTTGCCCGATACGTGAGTGCTCAGGTAAGGAGAAGCGTGGCGCATAGCAGCCGGGGTTGCAGGGGTCACATTTTCTGGAGGGCCCCCACCCTTCTCATGAAACCATTGTGGGATGCCCCTTGGGGGAGCCAGTTTGGTGTAGTGGTTAAGTGTGCGGACTCTTATCTGGGAGAACCAGGTTTGATTCCCCGCTCCTCCACTTGCAGCTGCTGGAATGGCCTTGGGTCAGCCAGAGCTCTCTTATCTGGGAGAACCAGGGTTGATTCCCCACTCCTCCCCTTGCAGCTGCTGGAATGGCCTTGGGTCAGCCAGAGTTCTCTTATCTGGGGAACCAGGTTTGATTCCCCACTCCTCCACTTGCAGCTGCTGGAATGGCCTTGGGTCAGCCAGAGTTCTCTTATCTGGGGAACCAGGTTTGATTCCCCACTCCTCCACTTGCAGCTGCTGGAATGGCCTTGGGTCAGCTATAGCTCTCGCAGGAGTTGTCCTTGAAAGGGTTGTTGAAAGAGCCAGTTTGGTGTAGTGGTTAAGTGTGCGGACTCTTATCTGGGAGAACTGGGTTTGATTCCCCACTCCTCCACTTGCAGCTGCTGGGATGGCCTTGGGTCAGCCATAGCTCTGGCAGAGGTTGTCCTTGAAAAGGTGGTTGAAAGAGCCAGTTTGGTGTTGTGGTTAAGTGTGCAGACTCTTATCTGGGAGAACCGGGTTTGATTCCCCATTCTTCCACTTGCAGCTGCTGGGATGGCTTTGGGTCAGCCATAGCTCTGGCAGAGGTTGTCCTTGAAAGGGTGCTTGAAAGAGCCAGTTTGGTGTAGTGGTGAAGTGTGCGGACTCTTACCTGGGAGAACCAGGTTTGATTCCCCACTCCTCCACTTGCAGCTGCTGGGATGGCTTTGGGTCAGCCAAAGCTCTCGTAGGAGTTGTCCTTGAAAGGGCAGCTAATGTCAGAGCTCTCTCAGCCCCACCCACTTCACAGGGTGTCTGTTGTGGGGGAAGAAGATAAAGGAGATTGTGAGCCGCTCTGAGACTCTGAGATTCAGAGCGGAGGGCGGGATATAAATCCAATGTCTTCATCTTCTTCCTCTTCTTCTTTGGGGGGGGGAGGATATATGTGGGACATTTTCCAGTTCAGTTCATGCCGAACGCACACCCTGTTCCCTGTGGAAGAGTTAGCATCATATTCTGCACGAGGCTTCTTTTGGCAGCCATTGGAAAAGAGCAGCGTCTGCCCTCTTGTGTTTCCACAGCGCTGCAATTCCAAGTGTGTCTCGGAGCAGACCTTCTACCGGCTGGTGCAGTCTTTTGCCGTGGTGCTTTTTGAGTGAGTAACGCCGGATGTGAAAAGGGGCTTGTTTGTAGCATCAATCCAGAGGATCCTGCAGGAAGACCCGGTCCAGAGGCAGAAAGCCTTTGCTTGAATGCTGGCTTCGTTTTGGTTCTCTTATTTTAGCTTCCGAGATGGGATGAGATCGGGCCAATCTGGCCCATCCAGGTCAAGGCGAGAAGCGAACAGAGGTGGTTTGCTGTTGCCTGCCTCTGCGTAGCAACCCCGGACTTCCGTGGTGGTCTCCTATCCAACCCTACTAGCACCAAATGGTTTTTATTGTTTTAAACTCTTTGATGTTTTACTGCGGCACAGAGTGGGAAAGCTACAGTCCTGCAGTCGGAGCCCTCTGCTCACGACCTGAGTTCGATCCTAGCGGAAGCTGGTTCAGGTAGTGGGCTCCAGATTGACTCAGCCTTCCATCCTTCCGTGGTTGGTCAAATGAGTCCCCAGCTTGCTGGGGGGCGGGAATGTAGATGACTGGGGAAGGCAATGGCAAACCACCCCGTAAAAAGTCCGCTGTGAAAACATTGTGAAAGCAACGTCACCCCGGAGGTGGAAACGACTGGTGCTTGCACAGGGGACCACCTTTACCTTTTTATTGTTTTTATAAGAGCCCCGCGGCGCAGAGTGGTAAAGCTGCAGTACTGCAGTTGGAGCTCTCTGCTCACGACCTGAGTTCAATCCCAGCGAAAGCTGAGTTTTCAGGTAGCCGGCTTCAGGTTGACTCAGCCTTCCATCCTTCCGAGGTTGGTAAAATGAGTCCCCAGCTTGCTGGGGGGGAAAGTGTAGATGACTGGGGAAGGCAATGGCAAACCACCCCATAAAAAGTCTGCCGTGAAAACATTGTGAAAGCAACGTCACCCCGGAGTTGGAAACGACTGGTGCTTGCACAGGGGACCACCTTTACCTTTTTATTGTTTTTATAAGAGCTCCGTGGCGCAGAGTGGTAAAGCTGCAGTACTGCAGTCGGAGCCCTCTGCTCATGACCTGAGTTGGATCCCAGCGGAAGCTGGGTTTTCAGGTAGCCGGCTACAGGTTGACTCAGCCTTCCATCCTTCCGAGGTTGGTAAAATGAGTCCCCAGCTTGCTGGGGGGGAAAGTGTAGATGACTGGGGAAGGCAATGGCAAACCACCCCGTAAAAAGTCTGCCGTGAAAACGATGTCACCCCAGAGTTGGAAACAACTGGTGCTTGCACAGGGGAATACTTTTACCATTTAATTGTTTTTATAAAAATCCGTGGCACAGAGTGGTAAAGCTGCAGTACTGCAGTCAGAGCCCTCTGCTCATGACCTGAGTTCGATCCCAGCAAAAGCTGGGTTCAGGTAGCCGGCTCCAGGTTGACTCAGCCTTCCTTCCTTCCGAAGTCAGTCAGAGGAGTACCCAGTTTGCTGCGGGGGTGGGGGGTGGAAAGTGTAGATGACTGGGGAAGGCAATGGCAAACCACCCCATAACAAAAAGTCTGCTGTGAAAACGTTGTGAAAGCAACATCACCCCAGAGTCGGAAACGATTGGTGCTTGCACAGGGGACTGCCTTGACCTTTTAAAAAACTGTTTTTATTGCTGTGAGCCACCCTGAGCCTGCTTCAGTGGGGGCACTGGTGTGCTGGCAAGGGAGTAGTCGGAGTGCAGTCTGTGCCAGAGTTGGGGGAGTGTTGCAGGAACCAAAAGCCTCCATCTGAATCACAGTCCAAAAGCAAGGTCATTCAAGTCCAACTATCTCTAGACAGATAGCCAAATTTTGCCATTATCTTGTGAAGTTCCATACTAAGAAACAAGAAACTGCATGTCTTGTATGACCTCTTGGAATTTTAGTTTATAAATGTTTTTATATACTCTGATTTAAAGGATTTATATAAATTGGAACTGACTTGAATTTTAAAATCGGTTAAATTATATTTTAGTTATCTTGGATTGTATAGGTGGGGAAATGTTCAAGTATTTTATGTTTTTTTAGGAGGGTATTTTATACTATCTTAGGTATTTTAGGAGGGTTTTATATGATGTGTTGTAGTTTTTATATTGGTCTATGACTGTAATAAAGTTCATTCATTCATTCATTCAGAGGTCAGGTCACTGGGAAAACAGAGCAGGACCAGAGGCATGGAAGGCGGGAGCTGGGGGTGGTAGCAGATCACCGAATGGACTTCTTGTTTCCACAGCACACGTTGTCCGAAACGGAAGCTTTATGCAACAGTTTCCCATTAGTCAGCCGCATCGCAGCTGAGCTTCTGCTAAAACTCAGGACTTAAAGATCTTCTCGCCCTCGCTCTGGCCTCCTTTCGTCTCGTCTCTTAAGTTCTGTCGCAGCTTCTGTCTGACACGTTCCGGACGAGGTGATGAGCTGAGAGGTGTCTCTGCCTTGTAGGCTGAAGTGCCAGCTGGCGGCCATAAATCAATTGCAGCGAGAGGGCCCTCGGCTCTTCCTGGACAGGCCCCTCAGCGGAGCTCGTGACAAGGGCGGGATATAAATCCAATACATCTAAATCTATTTAGCTTCTGCGATCTGATGAGACCGGGCTAGCCTGGGCTGTCCAAGTCAGAGGATGATGGCGATGCTGTTTTATAATCTGCCATCTCTTCTCACGTGGTTATTCTGCACCCTTTTCCCCATTCAGGTGCTTCCAAATGGATGACTTCAGCCCAGCAAAGAACCTCATGACCATGTGCTTCACCTACTACTACATTGGTAAGTGACCGATCCCTCTGCCTGTAGGACGCCTCGTCTCTGTACATAATGCAGCCGCCCCTCTGGAATGATCACTGCTCTGGAAACCGAGGACTTCCTTTTTCTGCGCAAAAGGTCTGCACTTGTCTCGATGGGCAGGATCTTTGCAGAAGAACCTTGAAATTGCCTCTAGGAGAAGTGCATTGAATTGCTGGTTACTGTATCACGTTACATAAGAACATAAGAGAAGCCATGTTGGATCAGGCCAGTGGCCCCTCCAGTCCAACACTCTTTGTCACATAAGAACATAAGAGAAGCCCTGTTGGATCAGGCCAATGGCCCATCCAGTCCAACACTCTGTGTCACATAAGAACAAAAGAGAAGCCTTGTTGGATCAGGCCAATGGCCCATCCAGTCCAACACTCTGTGTCACACAGTGGCAAAAATTTTTATACATACACACACACTGTGGCTAATAGCCACTGATGGACTTCTGCTCCATATTTTTATTTATATTTATTTATTTATTTATATTGGGATTTATACCCCGCCCTTCGCACCGAAGTGTCTCAGGGCGGCTTACAACATGATAATACAAATACTACAATTTAAAACACTTACAAGTAAAATTAAAACCATAAATTAATAAAAGCAAGATAGATAAAAACCGGCGGTCTACAGATGCATTTTGTTCCATCCAAAAGATTTCCTTGTCAGTCAGTATTATAGGCCTGCCGGAAGAGGGCTGTCTTACAGGCCCTGCGGAACTGCCCTAGGTCCCGCAGGGCCCGCACCTCCTCCGGCAGCTGGTTCCACCAATAAGGTGCCGTTACTGAGAAGGCCCGATCCCTGGTGGATTTTAGACGGGCCTCCTTTGGCCCGGGGACTATCAACAGGTTTTGTGAACCCGAGCGTAGTACTCTCTGGGGAACGTGTGGGGAAAGACGGTCCCTAAGGTAGACAGGTCCTAGGCCATATAGGGCTTTAAAGGTAATAACCAACACCTTGTACCGGACTCGGAATATTACTGGCAGCCAGTGCAGATCCCGGAGCCCCGGCCGAATGTGCTCCCGTCTTGGGAGCCCTAATAACAGCCGGGCAGCAGCGTTCTGCACCAACTGCAGTTTCCGGGTCCGGCACAAGGGTAGCCCCATGTAGAGGGCATTACAGTAGTCTAACCTCGAGGTGACCGTAGCATGAATCACTGTTGCCAGGTCGTCACGTTCCAGGAAGGGGGCCAACTGCTTCGCCCGCCGAAGGTGAAAAAACGCGGACTTGGCAGTGGCTGCTATCTGGGCCTCCATTGTCAGTGAAGGCTCCAACAGCACCCCCAGGCTCTTAACCCTGCCCGACGCTGTTAGTGGCGCGCCGTCAAAAACTGGCAGGGGGATTTCCCTTCCCGGGCCGCAGCGACCAAGGCACAGGACCTCTGTCTTCGCCGGATTCAGCTTCAGCCCGCTCAGCCTAAACCACCTAGCCACTGCCTGTAACGCTCGGTCCAAATTTTCTGGGGCGCAGGCGGGCCGGCCATCCATAAGCAGATAGAGCTGGGTGTCATCAGCATATTGGTGACACCCAAGCCCGTACCTTCGGGCAATCTGGGCAAGGGGGCGCATGTAGATGTTAAATAACATCGGGGAGAGCACCGCCCCTTGAGGCACCCCGCAATCAAGCGTGTGTCTCCGGGACAGTTCCTCCCCAATCGCCACCCTTTGTCCCCGACCGTCAAGGAAAGAGGAAAACCATTGCAAGGCCAACCCCTGAATCCCTGCGTCGGCAAGGCGGCGCGCCAGAAGCCGATGGTCGACCATATCGAACGCTGCCGATAGGTCCAACAACATCAGCACTGCCGAGCCGCCTTGGCCCCCTCTTGAAGGTGGCCATGCTTGTGGCTGCCACCACCTCCTGTGGCAGTGAATTCCACATGTTAATCACCCTTTGGGTGAAGAAGTACTTCCTTTTATCCGTTTTAACCTGGCTGCTCAGCAATTTCATCGAATGCCCACTTCTTGTATTGTGAGAAAGGGAGAAAAGTACCTCTTTCTCTACTTTCTCCATCCCATGCATTATCTTGTAAACCTCTATCATGTCACCCCACAGTCAACGTTTCCCGCAGTCGACGTTCTAGAATATGATCGTAAAAGTCTTCAGCTTTTTTGAAATAATTTATTTTTTGGAGGGGAGAGGGGGGGGGACTGTACAAGTTCTTTGAGACCGGTGACACCTCGGAAGGGTTGTGCATTTTTAGATTCATCCTTCGACTTGATTCCCTGTTTTAAGTCTCTCTTATGTTTTTTAAAATCTAATTCTCAGTTTGACTCCTGAGGACTGGAAGCTTGCGGTAAATAAAGGGATTAAAATCGGGGTCTGTGCAGCATTGGTTTTTTTAGAATATACGAAAATGCAGTGAAAGGCAGAGAGGCCGTGACTTGTTGGGAGAGTGTGTGGTTCATGCGGATAGTTTCAGGTTCATTATTCAGTTGAGGGACCTCTGACAGCAGGTGTTGGCAGAGTTCTTTCTCAGAGAGCCAGTTTGGCGTAGCGGTTAAGTGTGCTGACTCTTATCTGGGAGAACCAGGTTTGATTCCCCGCTTCTGCACATACACTTGCTGATGTGACCTTGGGTCAGCCACAAGTTCTCTCAGGGCTGTTCTGCTCAAGGGCAGTTCTGTCAGAGCTCTCTCAGCCCTGAGAAACTCCTACTTCACAGAGTGTCTGTTGTGGGGAAGGGAAGGGAAAGGAGATTTGTAAGCTGCTCTGAGACTCCTTTGGCTAGTGAAGGACAGGGTATAAATCCAGTTTCCTTCACCTCTTTCTCCTCTTCTGTTTCTTCACTTCTTCCTCCTCCTCCTTCTCTTCCTTCTTCTCCTCCTCTTCTCTTCTTATCTTCCTCCTCCTCCTCTTCTTTTCCTCCTCCTCTACTCCTTTTCCTCTTCTCTTTCTCCTTCTCTTCCTCCTCCTTTCCCTCCTTCTACTCTTTCTTCTTCTCTTCCTCCTCCTCCTCTTCTTCTCCTCCTCCTCCTCTTCTCTTTCTTCTTCTCTTCCTCCGCCTTCTCCTCCTCTTCTTTCTCCTCCTCCTCTTACTCCTCCTCTTCTCCTTCTCCTTTTCTTCCTCCTCCTCCTCTTTCTCCGTTTCTTCCTTCTTCTCCTCTTCTCTTTCTCCTTTTCTTCCTCCTCCTCCTTCTCCTCCTCCTCTCCTCCTCTTCTCTTCTTCTCTTCCTCCTTCTCCTCTTCTCTTTCTCCTCCTCTTCCTCCTCCTTCTCCTCTTCCTCCTCCTCTTCTCTTTTTTCTTCTCTTCCTCCTCTTCTCTTTCTTCTTCTCTTCCTCTTCCTTCTCCTCCTCTTCTCTTTCTCCTTTTCTTCCTCCTTCTCCTTCTCCTCCTCCTCTTCTCTTTCTCCTTTTCTTCCTCCTTCTTATCCTCCTCCTCCTTTTCTCCTCTTCCTCTTCTCTTTCTCTTCCTCCCTCTCCTCTTCTCTTTCTTCTTCTCTTTCTCCTCCTCCTCTTTCCTTTCTCCTCTTCTCCTCCTCCTTCTCCTCCTCCTCTTCCTTTTCTCCTCTTCTCCTCCTCCTTCTCCTCCTCCTCTTCTCTTTCTTCTCTTCCTCCTCCTCCTCCTCCTCTTCTCCCCCTCCTCCTCCTCTTCCCTTTCTCCTCTCCTCCTCCTCCTTCTCCTCCTCTTCTTCAGCCTGAGACCCTGGAGAGGTGTGGAAGCTCATAGACCAGGCTGAGTCCAATGGGCCGAGATCCTGGTGTCAGGCAGCCTCCTGAATGCAAGGCTTCTCTTCCTGATTCTTTCTGTGCCGTCGTCTTCCAACAGGCAAGCTGCAGGCTCTGCCCTCTGAGGCCAAAGAGAAGCCCACCGGAAGCATCGATTCCTACCTGAAGTCCGCCAACAGCTGGCTGGCCGAGAAGAAGGACATTGCAGAGCGGCTGCTGAAGAACACCAAGACAGAGAACATGAAGGGCTTCTTCGGGAGTTTCGAGTCCAAGCTGAAATCCCCCATGGCCAGGAAAAGCGAGTGAGTCCTATCCCTGGAGAGAGGCCCTGGCAGAGTTCCAGGAAGCCCAGTCTGTGCTGCAGAAGCAACAGCGGCTTTGCTGGCAGCCAAATTCAGTTCTTGCTTAACTCCACGACCACCTCCTTCCCAGACTGTCCAGGGCAGCTGATGCCGGATCACACCTCCGGCTCACTGAAGGGGGTGACCTGTGGCTCAGTGGAAGAGCCTCTGCTTGGCATGCAGAAGGTCGCAGGTTCAATCCCCGGCATCTCCAGGTAGAAAGGACCAGGCAGGAGGTGATGGGAAAGACCTCTCCCTTGGGATCTGGGAAGGCCATTGCCTATCAGAGTAGACAACACTGGGCTTTTTGGACCGGGGTTCTAATTCAGGCAGCTTCAGGTGTGACCCAGAAAGTCTCCTGTCCCTGATTCAGGACTAATCGGGGGCGGAGAATCTGCTCTTTTCCCTCATGATCATGCAAAGAGGGGAGGGAAGGGGCTGTTCCACATTCCACCCTGGCTTTCCCTGCCTAGTTGACCTCTGCCCGTCTTGTCTTCTAGGGATGGAGAAGAGAAGCCGAAAGAGAGAATCCAGAAGTCAGGTAAGCACAGCTGTTGCAGACCTCCCTGTGTTTAAAGCGGTGGCCGCCAACCTTTTTGGCCCCAGGGCCGGCAGGGTGGGAGCACCGAATTCAGCCTCTCCCCCTGCCCCCTCCCTGTAGCCCCTCCCTCTTCCCGCCGTTTTTACCATTTTAAGGCCCAGGAAGGGGTGGTGAAGCGCCTTCTGGGCTTTTTAAAGGCCAACACACACACACCCCATCGATCCGCTGATTGGCGGAGAAAAATGGCTGCAGCAGTGGCAAGCGACCCGTTGAAAAGAGCCGCTTCCTGGGCCTTAAAATTGTAAAAACGGAGTGGGGAGGAGGCTTGGGGGCGGGGAGGCTTCGCAGTGTCACTGGGGGGAGGGGACGGGGAGGCTATGCAGGCCGGTTGCTAACAGACCACGAACCAGTACCGGTTGGGAACCCCTGGTTTAAAGCGTGTGCGTTCGAAATATTTCATAGGGTTCAGCCTTCTGGTGATCAGAGCAAAGTAGATCCCGTCTGTGACATTGGCGCCAACGGATATGGCTCAGTGGCAGAGCCTCTGCTTGGCATGCAGAAGGTCTCAGGTTCAATCCCCGGCAGCACCTCTAGTTAAAAGGACCAGCAGGAGGGGAAAGTCTTCTGCCTGGGACCCCGGAGAGCCACTGGCAGTCTGAGTAGACAAGACTGACAGACCAGCGGTCTGATTCAGGATTAAACAGCCTAGGGGGAGGCGGGCGTTGCTTATTCAGCCGGGAGCGGAACGTGTACAAAACCCGCCTTGACCCATTCGTGTCTCCCCTTGCAGTTTCTCTGTACACCCCGGAGGAGGAAGAAGAAAAGGCCGGGGAGAAGATCTACCTGTACATGCACCTGAAGCAGCAGCCCATCTGGTAGGGCCCGGCCGCTCCCTGCCACCACGTACGGGCAAGAGCCCAGGGCTGCCTTATCCATGGCGCCCAATGCTTGACAGGCCCATTCTAGCTTGTCTTTCCTTTCTCCACTTTTGGCAGTTAGTTACACACCTGGTCAAGGCCCCCCTGTATATAGATTTTCAGCTCTGTGTAGTATGGGGGGGGGGGTGGGCAAACTTGCTTAATGTAAGAGCCATATAAAATAAATGTCAGATGTTTGAGAGCCACAAGACAGGAAGGAAGGAGGGAGGGATGTTTGAGAGCCAGAAGGAAGGAAGAAGGAAGGCAGGCAGGCAGGCAAATAGATGGGGGAGGGAGGAGGAAGGGATGGATGGAAAGAAAACAACTTTAACTTAAAATACATGCTCTAAGCCATTGTCTGGCTTGGCTTGGAAAAGCAAGTTAAGCAGCCAGGATTCTCTTGGCGCACAGATGGAAATCTCAGGAAATTCCTCCGAAAATGGACTTGGTGGTAAAAATTCTGGAAACAGCAGAGCTGGACTTTCTATCCCAGCTGTTGGCTGGGAGTTCTAAGGAAGAAGCAAGGAAATACTGGATGAAATTCTATGCCTGGTTAGACACTCAAGACTCTCAAGATTCCCTGGTGTGAACTTATTTCTCCCTTTTCCCCTGTATTTTACATTACAAAATTGCCTTTACTGGAATTGTCAAAACCAGCAGATATCTTAACCAAAAGATTTATAATATAAAATATTAAAATGTTGATGATGTTTAGCCTAGAGATAATAATACGGGACAATTTATGTAAAGGAAGTACTGCAGATGTAAGCTTGTACTCTTTGAAAGTATCTTTATGCAGAATAAGGTCAATATGTATTGTGCTCTCTATTCTCTCTACTCCCTACCCCTATTTTTTCTGAAACGAATAAAACTTTTTAAAATTGGGAAAGTGAGTTAAAGAGAGAAACGCCTTCTCCAAGCTGGCCGTGGGGACTTCGAAAGCCACACAATGTGTTGAAAGAGCCACGTGTGGCTCCTGAGCGACAGTTTGGCCTCCCCTGGTGTAATACATAAAATATACTGTGTGGTCAATTTAGTTTTCAGGGCATGTTTTAATAAGTACAGTGCAGTAAAGCCTCAAGGGAGACAGGAACAAGCCTTACCTCAAAACAGCAGCCTTCGAACAGTGTGTTACATGCGGTCAAATTGCTTTCGACTTACAGGAGCCCTCTGGTTGAGTGACCTTCCAAACGTCCTCTTCTTCACAGCCCGGCTCAGGTCTTGCAAACGGGGGCCCCTCGTGGCTGTCTTAGTGGCAGGGCCGGATCTGGGGGGAGGGTGCTTGCCCTGGGCACCAACGGGGGGGCGGCCCAAATTGGGTATGGAGTCCATTGTATTTTATGGGACCATAAGATAGAATGGCACATAAGGGGGCATCGTTTTTAAAATTTTGCCCCCCCCCCCCCCCCCCGTCAAAAAACATGTAGATCCAGTCCTGCTTGGTGGAGTCCATCCATCTTCCGCTGGGTCTTCCAGCCAGTGCGGTGTAGTGGTTCAGGGCACAGGCTCTAATCGGGGAGAACTGGCTTGATTCCCTGCTCCCCCTCCACGTGCAGCTGCTGGTGTGACCTTGGGTCAGTCACAAGTACTCTTAGAGCAGTTCCTTTCAAGAGCAGTTCTCTGATAGCTCTCTCAGCCCCACCTAACTCACAGGGTATCTGTTGTGAGGAGGGGAAGGGAAAGGAGATTGTAAGCCGCTCTGACACTCTGAGTGAAGGGCAGGGTATAAGTTCAAACCTCCTTTCTTCTCCTCCTCCTCCTCATCTCCTTTTCCTTCTTTTCCTCCTCCCTCTCCTTCTTCTGCTCTTCCTCCTTCTCCTCCTTCTTTTCCTCCTCCTCCCTCTCCTCTTCCTTTTCCTCCTCCTTCTCCTTCCCTCTCCTTCTCCTCCTCTTCCTCCTTCTCCTCATTCTTCGCCTCCTTCTCCTCATTTTCCTCCTTCTTTTCCTCCTCCTCCTCCCTCTCCTCCTCTTCATTCTTCTCCTCCCTCTCCTCCTCCTCCTCTTCCTCCTTCTCCTTTTCCTCCTCCCTCTTTTCCTCCTCCTTCTTCTCTTCCCTCTCCTCCTCCTTCTCCTTCTTCTTCTCCTCGTTCTTCTCCTGCTTCTCCTGCAGCCCCAAATACACTAAACCTAAACATGGCTTATGCATTGGGCTGGGTTCCAGGATTCCAGGGTTCAGAGCCTGCTCTGGCACAAAATTTGCCAAGTGACCTTGGGCCAGTCACCCGCTCTTCCACCTCATCTAATTCACAAGGCGGCTATTGGGATAGAATTAAGAAGGGAGAGCCACGTATTCTGGTCCGAGCTCCTTGGAGAAACAGCGAGATAGAAATGTACCCAGTTTTGGTTGAGCAACCCCCAACAACCTTCCTCCTTTCCGGATTCTGCAGGCACACCCTGAGGTTTTGGAATGCAGCCTTCTTTGATGCCGTCCACTGCGAGAGGCGGAAACGGTCGCCCACCACCAGGTAGGCACGCTGCTTCTTGGGGGAGTGGGGCTGGCATGGGGGTGGGTTGGGAGAAGGCGGTCAGACAAACCGCCCCCCTCCGCGATGGCAGAGTCTTCATTTTGCCCCATCAAGACGTCAGCCGGTGCTTTGTGGTCCCGATCTGCTGATTGACAGGGAAAGTTCTGTGAGGAGAGAGCTCGGAGCTTTCCAGACAAACCAGAGAAGGGTTAGCCGTAGTTTGATTTCACACGTGGCAGTTTGGCTTGATGGGGACGGAGACGAGAGTGCGAGCAGATAAGGGGAGCGGGGTCTTTTCCCTTCCTGCTCTGCTGTCCTTTTTTGGGGAGGGGTGGGGGGGAAAAAAACTAATTTCTCTCTCTTTCTTTCTCTTTCGATTTCTTCTCTCGTCTCTTCTCCCATGCTGTCTTTTTCTCTCAACCCATCTTTCTTGCATGATCTTTTAACACGTCACCTTCTGTTGGCTCTTTCTGCCGCCACTCCAGAGGGAATGCTGGAGAGGAAGAGGAAACAAGGTGTGTCTGTCTGCATTTTCTTGGTTAACGTTTTGGTTTGGTTTTCCTTAACCGTAACTCCGCCCGCTTTGCTTTGGGTCCAAAAATTTGCCTCCGCAGTTGCAAAGCCGGGTGGCAAAAATCCCGTTAGAGGAAAAGGGGCTAATCGAACCTTTGGGCTTCGTCATCAGCTGGAGCCAAATAAAGAGAGGCTGGAGGCAGAAGAATTGAGAAGTGGATCCAAATATGTATATCAGGGGTCCCCAAACTGAGAGCCAGTTTGATGTAGTGGTTAAGTGTGCGGGCTCTTATCTGGGAGAAACGGGTTTGATTCCCCACTCCTCCAACTGCAGCTGCTGGAATGGCCTTGGGTCAGCCATAGCTCTAATAGAGAGCCAGTTTGGTGTAGTGGTGAAGTGTGCGGGCTCTTATCTGGGAGAACCGGGTTTGATTCCCCACTCCTCCACTTGCACCTGCTGGAATGGCCTTGGGTCAGCCAGAGCTCTGGCAGAGGTTGTCCTTGAAAGGGCAGCTGCTGTAAGAGCTCTCTCAGCCCCACCCACCTCAAAGAGGGGAAGAAGGGAAAGGAGATTGTAGGCCGCTCTGAGACTCTGCCCTTGAAAGGGCAGCTTCTGGGAGAGCTCTCTCAGCCCCACCCACCTCACAGGGTGTCTGTTGTGTGGGGAGAAGATATAGGAGATTGTAAGCCGCTCTGAGTCTCTGATTCAGAGAGAAGGGCGGGGTATAAATCTGCAGTCGTCTTCTTCTTTTTGAGCCTGGGGGCACCTTTGGAACAGCATGGTGGCCGCACTGACCATTTCGTACAAACGGACATCTACACATACTGGGAGGACGGATCGGGTGACTGAAATGCATAAGAACATTGGGGGAGCCCTGCTGTATCAGACCAATGGTCTGTCTAGTCCGGCATCCTGACTCACACAACGAGGGTGTGAGCGTGTGTATAAACGCCATGGCACTCGAAGCCTGTCTTAGCCTGTTCCTGGTTTTTTTTTAAATTATTGTCTGGCTTCAGCTGACGTCTGCCTTGCCGAAAACAGCCAGTCCAAAATTCTGGATTCTACGCAGGTTGTGTTAAAATTTGCCGGAGCTCTGCCTAAATTTTACGTGATACGAGCCCTGAATTTATCCAAGCCCTGACCCCTTGTTTCATTCATAAAGTGAATTCTGGATCTCAAATCCTGGTTCAGAGTGCTTAATGAATTCGCTCTCTTCTAACGGTTTCCACGTCGTCGTGCGCTGCAAGCTTTTGGACACAAAGGGGCTCTTTCCGATTTATAAAAAGGTTCTCGATTCTCTGCTCCCCCCCCCCCCATTCTTCTCTCCTCTCTTACCCTGTCCCTGATTTTCCTTTTCGCTCCATGACCCTGAAGATTCCCCCATCGCTCCTCTTCCTTGCCCATTTCTCTCTGACCATCTGAACTTAGCGATATCTGCTGTCCGGCCGTACGTGTCTCTGTTCCTCCCCTTGGTACTGTCTGTGCGGCTTCTTGTTTTATATCCCTGTCCTACCAGGCTGATTATTGGCTGTTTTGGTGCAGAGCCGCCCTTGTTGCATGCACGTGAGACAGCAGGTCCACGGGGTAGGGGGAGAGAAATCCTTGCAACGAAGAAGAGGGTTGGTTTCGGCACCTGGCCGGCTTGCAAACGATGGTGGTGCAAGGGGGAGGTTAGCCAAGGATTCTGCCTTGCCCTGATAGGCCAGGTTGGGTCAGCTGGTATTCCCTGACCTCTTATAAAGGTTTCCAGGTCAGGCTTGTGCATTCATGTGGGCAACAGAGATAGCAGACTCCAGAGGCCTCACCTGTGGGTTTGGGTTATGTTCAAGGTGACCACCTTGAATTTCCCGCCTGGGGATCTTTACGCCACCCTCCGTTTCCCGTCTGGGGCAGCTCTGTCTTTACCATCCCTCTCGCATGCCTCTCCTTCGGCTATTTCTCCTCCACTGACTTCCTTCTTCCTGTCCTTCCCTTCTTTTTCCTTTTCCTCCTCTTAACATGTTTTTTTTTTAAAAAAAGCAAGTGTTTGAGATATGATATGTAGCAAAATCCTGAACTGAAGTGGAACAGACAGATGGCATTTCCTAACAGGTGTTGCACGCGGTCCTTGCATCTGGAAAAGCGTAGTGCCTTAGAATATAGTTGTCACCTTCATGGGCTACTGTGCTATGAGGAGATGGGGGGATTGGCTTCTAGGACATGAAGAAATGCCGTCTCTCCCTTTCCCCTGTGCAAACACAGTGTGCTACGTAGCCCAGGAAGGAATCCATCGTCAGAATAGGCAGCTGGATTCTGGAACTCTGTTCTTGGTTATGTTCAGGCCTCAGATTCAGCAGGAGCTCACAGGAGCACAGCTCCTGAACCTTTCCGATGGTTTCCCCTCCTCCTCCCCACCTACCCTGTCCACTGAATAGTAGGTGCAGCTGCATAACAATCCCCGGATTAGGAGAGCGGGCAGCCAGCCAGCCACCAGGGGCTTTGCCATGCCCCCAGCAGCCCTCATTAACCCCTGGAGAAGCCCTGACACCCTTTCTCCACTTCTTATGTGATTTAGGGTGGTGAGCAGCTTTTTGGCCTTATGACTGGGGGGGTGGGGGAGAAGAACCCCAGGCAAGTGAGGCCTGCTTGAGCTGGCTGGATCTCTAGGCAGCCCAAGTAGGCCTCGCTCGCCCGGGGCTCTCCTTTCTTGCATCGGGTTGCTTTTGGCTGGAAGGGGTGGCATATGCTAATGAGTTATGCTAATGAGCTCCACCACCTATTTTTCTACAAAACAACCCCTGGTTATGTTTAACATGAATCTGCACAATTCCCACTGGGTTCAAAGAGGGCAGGTGCCTTTTCTTGCTTTGCTCCTATTTTAAGAACCACTTGTGCAAATCTAGAGTGGAATGCCCAGTTTTTGGGGGCATCTCTAACCACAACACGGGACTGTTGAAGCTTGTGGTGGGGGGAGGGCTGGGGCCAAACCACCAGCAGTGGCATTGAGGGTTGTGATCCCCCTCCCTCAAGTCCAACACGGGGAGAGAGTTCAAAGAAGAACTTCCTGACTGTTAGAGCAATTCCTCAGTGGAACAGGCTTCCTCGGAAGGTGGTGGGCTCTCCTTCCTTGGAGGTTTTTAAACAGAGGCTTGATAGCCATCTGACAGTAAGTGGATTCTGTGAATTTAGGGGGAGGTGTTTGTGAATTCCCTGCATTGTGCAGGGGGCTGGACCAGATGACCCTGGAGGTCCCTTCCAACTCTATAATTCTAAGAATGAAAAGAAGGTGGAGGACAGGAGCTCTCCTCCACTTAAGGAGTGGCTGAGAAAATAATAGAAAGCAACAGCTAAAAGGGGGGAAGGGGAGCACTATGAAGGTGCAGACGGATGGAGGAACAGAAAGAGAAGGCGCTTATTTATTGGCAAAGGTATAATGGGCAGGGGTGTGGCTTGTGTTGGAGGGCAAACCTGACTTCTTAATGAAAGCAAGTGGGAAATTATATGGTGTTTGGTTGATCTGCGGACCTCCTTGCTTCCAGAAAGAGCAACAGCGAACATGAGAACTAGATGGACAGGGGTGGCCAAACTGGCTTAACGTAAGAGCCACATCGAATAAACGTCAGATGTTTGAGAGCTGCAAGAAGAAGAAGAAGATATTGGATTTATATCCCGCCCTCCACTCCGAAGAGTCTCAGAGCGGCTCACAATCTCCTTTCCCTTCCTCCCCCACAACAGACACCCTGTGAGGTAGATGAAGATATTGGATTTATATCCCGCCCTCCACTCCGAAGAGTCTCAGAGCGGCTCACAATCTCCTTTCCCTTCCTCCCCCACAACAGACACCCTGTGAGGTAGATGAAGATATTGGATTTATATCCTGCCCTCCACTCCGAAGAGTCTCAGAGCGGCTCACAATCTCCTTTCCCTTTCTCCCCCACAACAGACACCCTGTGAGGTAGATGAAGATATTGGATTTATATCCCGCCGTCCACTCCGAAGAGTCTCAGAGCGGCTCACAATCTCCTTTCCCTTCCTCCTCCACAACAGACACCCTGTGAGGTGGGTGGGACTAGAGAGGGCTCTCACAGCAGCTGCCCTTTCAAGGACAACTTCTGCCAGAGCTATGGCTGACCCAAGGCCATGCTAGCAGGTGCAAGTGGAGGAGTGGGGAATCAAACCCGGTTCTCCCAGATAAGAGTCCGCACACTTAACCACTACACCAAACTGGCTCTCCTTGAATGGCATGAAGATGTTTGAGAGCCGGAAGGAAGGACGGACGGACAATAGAGGAGGTGGAGGGAGGTGGAAAGAAAGCAATTTGAACTTTACATGTCTTCTCCAAGCTGGCCAAACAGGGTGGTGGGAGCTTTTAAGAGCCACACAATATATGTGAAAGAGCCACATGTGGCTCCTGAGCCAAAGTTTGGCCACTCAGGACTAATCTCACCCTCAGTAGCTGATTGGGTACTCCCTGCATTCCCAGGGCTTAATGTAATGCTGCCATAAGAGATGTCTGGTAGCTGTGGGAGCAGACTGTGTGAGTTAATAACCCAGCAGTCATAACACCAGATGTGGCCAGTGCCACAGCTGGAATGTGGGGCTTGGATAGTCATTTGGTTGGTGTTCAATAGGCAAAGCGTAGCTCGTGCAAGATTTCCTCTGACCGTTAAACAGGCTTTCACAGAGAACTGGGCTTTCCTTACATCTCCATGCAGCTTGTGACCAACCTGACAGACTTCCTGTCGCTCTAGGAAGCCTCCTCAGAATTGCTGTTCCCAGACAGGGGGAAAGGAGGAAGAGACTACGCCCAAAGCCTGTCTCCAGTGTGACAACCTTCTTGCCGACTCCCAGACAAACACCAGCCAAAATGGCGTTTCTCCACACAGCTCATAGACCAGTTTTTCATAAGAGAATGGAAATATGAAAAGCCCTGAAGAAGAGGAAACTTGGATGTTGATCAACAAGCATTTTGCTCCTTAATGAAAATCTTCGCGCGTACTTTCAGGGGTCACAGAATAACCCTGCATTTGGGGGTAACCCTTTGCTTCTTTGGCTTCAGCTGCTGTGGTGTTTGAAGGAATTTGGTCCCTGGCTAATCACTTGTGAACTGGGTAGCCCAAAGCCTTTTGATCGCAGAGCACAAAACTGGACCAGAACCGCTGAGTCTGGTGTTGAGTGGCTGATTCAGGTTTCTTCTCTTACAATTTCCGCTTCTGAAGAAGCTGTGAGCTGGTACATTGAAGAGACGTGTGTGTGTGTGTGTGTGTCCGTGTGCACGTGTGTGTCCCAGCTCCACCCTGAGCACAGCTGCTGCGGTCTTTGGAAAGTCCGTGTCAGTCAACCCCCTTCTGTGAAATAGGAGTGATTGTGGCCTACCACACAGGACAGGTGTGAAGTCTAAAGAAAGAGAGATGCTAAAGCACTTTGCAGAGTTCAGAGCTGCTGTTTAAGTAGTCAGGGGTTTGCTCGAGTTCACAAACTGAAAAATCATGGTCGGGTTATCGGAGAGAGCAAGCTGAGTCAGAATAGGCTATTATATTAGTATGCCTTCTTTTTGTTCCCTTTTGCCCCTCCCTGCCTTCCTGGCTGCATGCATGCCTCCGCCCTCCCTCCTTGAAAGCCTGGCTGAATGTGTGTGTGTATATATATGTATATATATATATATATATATATATATATATATATATACACATACATACACAGTGCATAGAGAAGGATTATGTTGATGACCGAGGTTGACAGACGTGTGTCCTTTTTGGAGAGGGAAAGAAAAGTTTAGACTGCTTGCAAGATGCGAAAGACAGCGCCGATGCAGCAATGTATTTGACTCATAAAATGAAGCAAACAAAACCAAAGCAGATTTAGGGTTTGGGCTTTTAAAGTCTTTGCAGCTTTAGCCTGACTGTAATGGGAGCTGTTCCAGAATACAATCTGCAGTTGGCAACAGAAAACCCACGTGGCGATCCTGTCCTGGGGGCACTCGCCCCTCAAGGTCTGCTGTTCAGTTTGGCACCGGAGGGTGCTGAGCAGTGTTCCCTCTGAGTTAGCGTGAGCTAGCTCACAACTTTTTAGCTTCTGGCACGCACATTTTGTCTCAGCTCGGGAAAAATGGCCCCAGAGCAAACTAACTTTATGCAGTCGCTTACAAATTTCATGCCAGTAGCTCACAAAGTAGAATCTTTGCCCACAAGGCTCCGCTTAGAGGGAACTTCGGTGCTGAGTGACTTTGTGCATCTTGTTACCCTCCCTCCCTCTTTCCTGTTCCCAGCAATTCCAGCTATCTTGGCTGATGCTACATAAGCACACAGAGACATCCATGCGCATATATGTTGATTGTGGATTTCTGGCTTTATCTGTTTCCAGGGAGAAGTGGTGCCACATGACCCAGGAAGAGCGGGATGACAGCTTGAGATTTAATGAGAACATCACCTTTGGACAGCTGGGGTAAGCTTGGAAAGAACAGGAGGGCATCTGCCCTTGCAGAGAACATCTTTTTCCAAACTGCACCTCTGGCCCGCCAGCTCAGCCTGGAACCAGCCTTTTGCTGTTGTTCAGTCGCACGATCGAGTCTGACTCTTTCTGACCCCATGGACCAAGTCATGCCAGGCCCTCCTGTCTTCCACCATCCTCTGAAGTCTGCTCAAATTCATGTTAGTTGCATCAGTAACGCTGTTCAGCCATTTCATCTTTTGCCGTCCCCTTCTTCTTTCACCTTCTGTCTTTCCCAGCATCAGGGTCTTCTCCAGGGAGGGCTCCCATTTGGTGGCCAAAGTATTTGAGCTTCAGCTTCAGCATCTGACCTTAAGAACATAAGAGAAGCCATGCTGGATCAGGCCAACGGCCCATCCAGTCCAACACTCTGTGTCACACAGTGGCAAAAAATTTTATATGCACACATACACTGTGGCTAATAGCCACTGATGGACCTGTGCTCCATATTTTTATCTAAACCCTTCTTGAAGGTGGCTATACTTGTGGCCGCCACCACCTCCTGTGGCAGTGAGTTCCACATGTTAATCACCCTTTGGGTGAAGAAGTACTTCCTTTTATCCCCTTCCAGGGGACAGCCTGGGTTGATTTCCCTTAGGACTGACTGATTGGATCTTCTTGCAGTCCAAGGGACTCTCAAGAGTCTTCTCCAGCCTTATTAAATTGGAGAAAAATATTATACTGGGGGGGAGACTACATAAACAAAAAATAGGCACAAGAAAAACACAAAAGTTACGGACAGAGAGGCATAAGTTAGACCAGCTGGCTCTCCCCAGGATAAAACAGTAAACAGCTTTTCTCTTGAATGACTTTGGTTAAGCCAATGGCGTCTTATGAATACTGATAGATATACTTTACAGTTATCATAAGCATCACCAGGGGTGTCAAACATCTGGCCCGGGGGCCGAATCAGGCCCTCAGAGGGGTCCTATCAGGCCCTCGAGCAACTGCTTGTCATATGCTTCATTCTCCCTCTCTCTTGCTCCCTTCTGCTTCACAGCTTGCTTTACAAGGCTTGCTCAATCGCACAGGAGCTACAGAGCAAGGCCTCTGTTTTCTCCATTAGCTGAGGCTCCTTTCTTGGAGAGGAAGGAGGGAGGCAGAGCTTGCTTTGCTAGGCTCTCTCAATCGCACAGCAGAGCTACTGAGCCAAGCCTCTCTTTCTTCTACTGCCTGAGGCTCCACCCCCTCTTGGTCCCCTGGGGAAGGAAGAAAAGAGCCAGTTTCCTTTGCCCAGTTCCCTGGATACCATGGGAGAAATATAAAGAAGTACAAAGAAAGCACCTTGTTGAAGTGCTAATTTTTAAGCATGTTTTAAGTTTTTTTAAAAAAAAATCTTTATGTTTGCCTGGGTCCTTTATAAAGTTTCTCTCTCTGCTGCCTAATCTTAAATGGAAACACACACGGCCCGGCCTGGCATGGCCCAGCCCACCAAAGTCTTGTGTATGTCAGATCCGGCCCTCATAACAAATGAGTCTGACACCCTTGGCGAGACAATGCCTCACATAAGAGAAGCCATGTTGGATCAGGCCAATGGCCCCTCCAGTCCAACACTCTGTGTCACATAAGAACATAAGAGAAGCCATGTTGGGTCAGGCCAATGGCCCCTCCAGTCCAACACTCTGTGTCACAGAAGAACATAAGAGAAGCCATGTTGGATCAGGCCAGTGGCCCTTCCAGTCCAACACTCTGTGTCACGTAAGAACATAAGAGAAGCCATGTTGGTTCAGGCCAATGGCCCCTCCAGTCCAACACTCTGTGTCATATAAGAACATAAGAGAAGCCATGTTGGATCAGGCCAGTGGCCCTTCCAGTCCAACACTCTGCGTCACATAAGAACATAAGAGAAGCCATGTTGGTTCAGGCCAATGGCCCATCCAGTCCAACACTCTGCGTCACAGAAGAACATAAGAGAAGCCCTGTTGGATCAGGCCAATGGCCCATCCAGTCCAACACTCTGTGTCACAGAAGAACATAAGAGAAGCCATGTTGGTTCAGGCCAATGGCCCATCCAGTCCAACACTCTGTGTCACAGAAGAACATAAGAGAAGCTCTGTTGGATCAGGCCAGTGGCCCATCCAGTCCAACACACTGTGTCACAGAAGAACATAAGAGAAGCCCTGTTGGATCAGGCCAATGGCCCATCCAGTCCAACACTCTGTGTCACAGAAGAACATAAGAGAAGCCCTGTTGGATCAGGCCAGTGGCCCATCCAGTCCAACACTCTGTGTCACATAAGAACATAAGAGAAGCCCTGTTGGGTCAGGCCAATGGCCCATCCAGTCCAACACTCTGTGTCACATAAGAACATTAGAGAAGCCCTGTTGGATCAGGCCAATAGCCCATCCAGTCCAACACTCTGTGTCACAAAAGAACATTAGAGAAGCCATGTTGGATCAGGCCAATAAGAACATAAGAACATAAGAGAAGCCATGTTGGATCAGGCCAATAAGAACATAAGAGAAGCCATGTTGGATCAGGCCAACGGCCCATCAAGTCCAACACTCTGTGTCACACAGTGGCAAAAAATTTTATATACACACATACACTGTGGCTAATAGCCACTGATGGACCTGTGCTCCATATTTTTATCTAAACCCTTCTTGAAGGTGGCTATACTTGTGGCTGCCACCACCTCCTGTGGCAGTGAATTCCACATGTTAATCACCCTTTGGGTGAAGAAGTACTTCCTTTTATCCGTTTTAACCTGTCTGCTCAGCAATTTCATGTTGGACTGGATGGCCAATGGCCCATCCAGTCCAACACTCTGTGTCACATAAGAACATAAGAGAAGCCATGTTGGATCAGGCCAATGGCCCATCCAGTCCAACACTCTGTGTCACATAAGAACATTAGAGAAGCCCTGTTGGATCAGGC
Organism: Heteronotia binoei; assembly: GCF_032191835.1. Taxonomy (NCBI): domain Eukaryota; kingdom Metazoa; phylum Chordata; class Lepidosauria; order Squamata; family Gekkonidae; genus Heteronotia; species Heteronotia binoei. The sequence goes on along the minus strand of NC_083236.1, from coordinate 67,084,778 downwards.
CAATGGCCCATCCAGTCCAACACTCTGTGTCACATAAGAACATTAGAGAAGCCCTGTTGGATCAGGCCAGTGGCCCATCCAGTCCAACACACTGTGTCACAGAAGAACATAAGAGAAGCCCTGTTGGATCAGGCCAATGGCCCATCCAGTCCAACACTCTGTGTCACAGAAGAACATAAGAGAAGCCATGTTGGTTCAGGCCAATCGCCCATCCAGTCCAACACTCTGTGTCACAGAAGAACATAAGAGAAGCTCTGTTGGATCAGGCCAGTGGCCCATCCAGTCCAACACACTGTGTCACAGAAGAACATAAGAGAAGCCCTGTTGGATCAGGCCAATGGCCCATCCAGTCCAACACTCTGTGTCACAGAAGAACATAAGAGAAGCCCTGTTGGATCAGGCCAGTGGCCCATCCAGTCCAACACTCTGTGTCACATAAGAACATAAGAGAAGCCCTGTTGGGTCGGGCCAATGGCCCATCCAGTCCAACACTCTGTGTCACATAAGAACATTAGAGAAGCCCTGTTGGATCAGGCCAATAGCCCATCCAGTCCAACACTCTGTGTCACAAAAGAACATTAGAGAAGCCATGTTGGATCAGGCCAATAAGAACATAAGAACATAAGAGAAGCCATGTTGGATCAGGCCAACGGCCCATCAAGTCCAACACTCTGTGTCACACAGTGGCAAAAAATTTTATATACACACATACACTGTGGCTAATAGCCACTGATGGACCTGTGCTCCATATTTTTATCTAAACCCTTCTTGAAGGTGGCTATACTTGTGGCCGCCACCACCTCCTGTGGCAGTGAATTCCACATGTTAATCACCCTTTGGGTGAAGAAGTACTTCCTTTTATCCGTTTTAACCTGTCTGCTCAGCAATTTCATGTTGGACTGGATGGCCAATGGCCCGTCCAGTCCAACACTCTGTGTCACATAAGAACATAAGAGAAGCCATGTTGGATCAGGCCAATGGCCCATCCAGTCCAACACTCTGTGTCACATAAGAACATTAGAGAAGCCCTGTTGGATCAGGCCAATGGCCCATCCAGTCCAACACTCTGTGTCACATAAGAACATTAGAGAAGCCCTGTTGGATCAGGCCAATGGCCCCTCCAGTCCAAAACTCTGTGTCACAGAAGAACATTAGAGAAGCCCTGTTGGATCAGGCCAATGGCCCATCCAGTCCAACACTCTGTGTCACATAAGAACATTAGAGAAGCCCTGTTGGATCAGGCCAATGGCCCATCCAGTCCAACACTCTGTGTCACATAAGAACATTAGAGAAGCCATGTTGGATCAGGCCAATGGCCCATCCAGTCCAACACTCTGTGTCACAAAAGAACATTAGAGAAGCCATGTTGGATCAGGTCAATGGCCAATCCCGTCCAACACTCTGTGGCACACAGTGGCCCAAAAAAATTATATATATATATATATACACACACACACACACACACATATACACACTGTGGTTAATAGCCACTGATGGACCTCTGCTCCATATTTTTATCTAACCCCCTCTTGAAGGTGGCTATGCTTGTGGCCGCCACCACCTCCTGTGGCAATGAATTCCACATGTTAATCACCCTTTGGGTGAAGAAGTACTTCCTTTTATCCGTTTTAACCTGTCTGCTCAGCAATTTCATTGAATGCCCACGAGTTCTTGTATTGTGAGAAAGGGAGAAAAGTACTTCTTTCTCTACTTTCTCCATCCCGTGCATTATCTTGTAAACCTCTACCATGTCACCCCGCAGTCGACGTTTCCCCAAGCTAAAGAGCCCCAAGCGTTTCAACCTTTCTTCACAGGGAAAGTGTTCCAGCTCTTTAATCATTCTAGTTGCCCTTTTCTGGACTTTCTCCAGTGCATTCACTTTGAATGCTTGATCCGTTCTTTATTTTAAGGAGGCTTTTGGAATTTCAGCCTTAGAGGTGAGATCCGGGGTCCCCTTCGCACCTTAAAAACCAATGAGATCCCCGGGGTGCAAGCTTCCAAGAGTCAAAGCTATCAGTATCTGATAAGGAGAGCTGTGACTCTTGAAAACTTATACTCTGGGGATTTCGTTGGTCTCTCAGGCACTCCTGAACTCAGCTTTTGAAATCCAGTTTGGTGTAGTGGTTAAGTGTGCGGACTCTTATCTGGGAGAACCGGGTTTGATTCCCCACCCCTCCACTTGCACCTGCTGGAATGGCCTTGGGTCAGCCATAGCTCTGGCAGAGGTTGTCCTTGAAAGGGCAGCTGCTGTGAGAACCCTCTCCAGCCCCACCCACCTCACAGGGTGTCTGTTGTGGGGGAGGAAGGGAAAGGAGATTGTGAGCCGCTCTGAGACTCTTCGGAGTGGAGGGTGGGATATAAATCCAATATCTTCATCTACCTCACAGGGTGTCTGTTGTGGAGGAGGAAGGGAAAGGAGATTGTGAGCCGCTCTGAGACTCTTCGGAGTGGAGGGTGGGATATAAATCCAATATCTTCATCTACCTCACAGGGTGTCTGTTGTGGGGGAGGAAGGGAAAGGAGATTGTGAGCCGCTCTGAGACTCTTCGGAGTGGAGGGCGGGATATAAATCCAATATCTTCATCTACCTCACAGGGTGTCTGTTGTGGGGGGGGGGGAGGGAAAGGAGATTGTGAGCCGCTCTGAGACTCTTTGGAGTGGAGGGCGGGATATAAATCCAATATCTTCATCTACCTCACAGGGTGTCTGTTGTGGGGGAGGAAGGGAAAGGAGATTGTGAGCCGCTCTGAGACTCTTCGGAGTGGAGGGCGGGATATAAATCCAGTATCTTCATCTACCTCACAGGGTGTCTGTTGTGGGCGGGGGGGAGGGAAAGGAGATTGTGAGCCACTCTGAGACTCTTCGGAGTGGAGGGTGGGATATAAATCCAATATCTTCATCTACCTCACAGGGTGTCTGTTGGGGTGGGGGGAGGGAAAGGAGATTGTGAGCCGCTCTGAGACTCTCCAGAGTGGAGGGCGGGATATAAATCCAATATCTTCATCTACCTCACAGGGTGTCTGTTGTGGGGGGGGGAGGGAAAGGAGATTGTGAGCCGCTTTGAGACTCTCTGGAGTGGAGGGCGGGTTATAAATCCAATATCTTCATCTACCTCACAGGGTGTCTGTTGTGGTGGAGGAAGGGAAAGGAGATTGTGAGCCGCTCTGAGACTCTTCGGAGTGGAGGGCGGGATATAAATCCAATATCTTCATCTACCTCACAGGGTGCCTGTTGTGGGGGAGGAAGGTAAAGGAGATTGTGAGCCGCTCTGAGACTCTCCGGAGTGGAGGGCGGGATATAAATCCAATATCTTCATCTACCTCACAGGGTGTCTGTTGTGGTGGAGGAAGGGAAAGGAGATTGTGAGCCGCTCTGAGACTCTTCGGATATAAATCCAATATCATCTTCTTCTTTTGTTTTTCTACTGCAAACCTACAGCCTGTCTTCTTCGAAGCATAATCTGGGTCTCAGTGGACGTTTGCTCTACTTCAGCGAAGCCTGTCTCACAGCATTCTTGTGTCTGTTTCTCTTTCGCAGCACCTTCACCCACAACATGCTGGCTTTTGGACTGAACAGGAAGCTCTGTAACGATTTCTTGAAGAAGCAGGCAGTCATTGGGAATCTGGACGAAGGTAGGAGTAGAGGCGAGAGATCCTCTCTGAGTGCGTTTCAGCCTCCTGCAGGTGGAAGCAAAAGCAAGGAAGGGGAAAGAGGGCCAGAGATGTGGGGATGTGAAGATAAGATCCCTGCCCTCCCACTGTGCCCCCCAAGCACCAAGAAGACAGAGCATCCCTGCCCCAGACATAAGAACATAAGAGAAGCCATGTTGGATCAGGCCAATGGCCCATCCAGTCCAACACTCTGTGTCACATAAGAACATAAGATAAGCCCTGTTGGGTCAGGCCAATGGCCCATCCAGTCCAACACTCTGTGTTACATAAGAACATAAGAGAAGCCATGTTGGATCAGGCCAATGGCCCATCCAGTCCAACACTCTGTGTCACATAAGAACATAAGATAAGCCCTGTTGGGTCAGGCCAATGGCCCATCCAGTCCAACACTCTGTGTTACATAAGAACATAAGAGAAGCCATGTTGGATCAGGCCAATGGCCCATCCAGTCCAACACTCTGTGTCACACAGTGGCCAAAAACCCAAGTGCCATCAGGAGGGCCACCAGTGGTGCCAGGACACTAGAAGCCCTCCCACTGTGCCCCCCCCCCAAGCACCAAGAAAACAGAGCATCACTTGCCCCAGACAGAGAGTTCCATCTATAGGCTGCGGCTAATAGCCACTGATGGACTTCTGCTCCATATGCTTATTGCTGAGCAGACAGGTTAAGACGGATAAAAGGAAGTACTTCTTCACCCAAAGGGTGATTAACATGTGGAATTCACTGCCACAGGAGGTGGTGGCGGCCACAAGTATAGCCACCTTCAAGAGGGGTTTAGATAAAAATATGGAGCACAGGTCCATCAGTGGCTATTAGCCACAGTGTATGGAGCACAGGTCCATCAGTGGCTATTAGCCACAGTGTATGTGTGTATATAACATTTTTTGCCACTGTGTGACACAGAGTGTTGGACTTGATGGGCCGTTGGCCTGATCCAACATGGCTTCTCTTATGTTCTTATGTTCTTATCCATTCCCCTTTTGAAGCTGTCTTTGCAGCCACCATCACCTCCTGTGGCAGTGAATTCCATGTGTTAATCACCCTGTGGGTGAAGAAGGACTTCCTTTAATCCAAGAAGGACTTCCTTTATGCTTCATGCCAAGACCACAGCCACACAGCCTGGAAAATCTACAACAGCCAATTCCTTTAATCCGTTCTAACTCAGCTGTGGAGAAGTGGGAGCGGCCCACTTGGTCATTTGGCTTTGCCTCAGGTGCCTGGTGGAGCCAGTTGGTCCAAAGGACTCCAAGAAGCAAGGGGCTCCGTGACACTGTTGTACAGACCAACCGCTGTATGTTTTAGTCGCCTCATTCACAAACACATTTGCAGGGCGAAATGCAGCACTGCTCAATTGTCTGAATTGCCGCAGGTGTTTCTTCACAGTGAGGTCTCAATTCCTGACTGCTCTGAACCTACAAGAATCATATCAGATTATCTGTCCTGGTTTGCCATTGCTTGTAAAGTTGTTGGATCGGTACTACTTATGGATCAAGTGAGAGCTGGTTTAAGGGTTGTGGTGAAGTGTGCAGACTCTAATCTGGGAGAGCCGGGTTTGATTCCCCACTCCTCCACATGCGGTCAGCTGGGTGACTTTGAGCCAGTCACAGTTCTCACAGAGCTGTTCTCTCAAGAGCAGTTTCTGTCAGAGCTCTCTCAGCCCCACCTGCCTCAAAGGGTGTCTGTTGTGGGGAGAGGAAAGGAAAGGAGATTGCCAGATGCTCTGAGGCTCCAAGTGAAGGACAGGATGTAAATCCCATCTCCTCCTCCTCTTCCTCTTCTTAAAAAAAAAAAAAACACTTCTTCCCACAAAGATTTTTTGGAAAGTTTTTCAGGTTTGTTCCCTCTTCGCATCTAGTTAACTTCAAATCATTGTTGGTGTTAGAAGCTGACTATCGAAGTAGCACCCCCTGGTGGTTAAAAATGTCTATTTTTATATTTGAAAACAGACAGGACATTATCAAAGATTTCAGGTTTTCACGGCTGGCATCACCATTAGGGTTTGTAGAATCTTTCAGGCTCAAGTGCTGTGTTCTACTGGAGAAAGTTTTCCTTCCAGACGTTTCGTTCTCAGCTGCGGAGAACATCCTCAGTGGCGTTGCAGCCGGAGCAGGCGCTCTCACCTTCTTGGCTGCTGTGCATTGAGTGGGGCCAGGGCTGCTGGAGAGCTGCTATTTCTAGGCTGGAGGGGGTGTGATGAAAGGGCAATTGGTTTGTGAATGTACCCATTGTTTGGTGGGGCTTCCTGGAAGGGTGGTGATAAGGAAACTGGCTGTGGAATGTGACACAGAACAATGGTCACATTCCCAGTAATCAAGACAGCAATCAACACAGAACAATGGTCACATTCCACAGCCAGTTTTGGCACTCCGCTGTTGTGAGCTCCTGCCCCTTGGGTCAGCCATAGCTCTGGCAGAGGTTGTCCTTGAAAGGGCAGCTGCTGTGAGAGCCCTCTCAGCCCCACCCACCTCACAGGTTGTCTGTTGTGGGGGAGGAAGGTAAAGGAGATTGTTGGCTGCTCTGAGACTCTGTCCTTGAAAGGGCAGCTGCTTTGAGAGCCCTCTCAGCCCCACCCACCTCACAGGGTGTCCGTTGCGGGGGAGGAAGGTAAAGGAGATTGTTGGCCGCTCTGAGACTCTGTCCTTGAAAGGGCAGCTGCTTTGAGAGCCCTCTCAGCCCCACCCACCTCACAGTGTGTCTGTTGTGGCGGGGGGAAGGTAAAGGAGATTGTGAGCCGCTTTGAGACTCTTCGGAGTGGAGGGCGGGATATAAATCCAATATCTTCATCCTCTTCAAACCGAGGCCTGGAGGCATTCACCCGCATTGTGTGTCTTCCCTTTACAGAGCAGTTCAAGCTCTTAAGCGACCACATCGACCAGATGGCCACCGAGTAAAGACGCAGCCGGCCTGCTGTATCCGGGAATCGAGCGCGGAAGCCGGCGAGGGCGGAAGGGTGGAAAACCCGTCTGAAACTGCTGCAATGCTAAGACGGGCTTTTAAAAACAAAAAATAACAAAAAAAAATAACCAACCAACTGCAAGAAACCTGCATGACCATCATCCAACTGTGTAGAGCTGCGCTGGGCAGCCCGTAGATGTTAGGAGCTCAGCCATCCAAGACTCCTGCCCGGTTTTGCCGCCCCCTCCTTTCCTTACAGCCGCCTCCTGGTGAGCTACCTGAATAGTGTTGCAGGGGAATTTTCTGTCTGGGAGGCAGACAGGAAAAGGAACTGCGAGAGACTCTGTAGAGGTGGGAAGCCCGCCTCCCTCGGCGTCGTTGCCAAGGGTTCCTTGCCAGGTTTGCGCTGCTCCACTTTTAATAGTGAATTGTTAAGCTTGGAAACGGGTGCGAGAGATGGGGAAAGAGGCAGCCGGTTCCTCTGCTGCTGTGTGACGTACTAGAGAAAGCCAGGGCTTTGGAAGGCAAGGAGAGCTGATGCGGTGGAGGAAGGCGGTGGGAATGACTCCACGGCCTGGTTTGGAGACTTTGTGGTGAATCCAAAGGACGGCTGCCGGCAACTGTTTCCGTATCTTTCCTACAGAGTTAAGTGTGAATGTCCGTCCAGAGGGAAATTGTAAGGGCCCTTTTGCTGGGCCCTTTCTCCCGGCCACTTCCTTGCTACGAAGCGAAGGTGCAGAAAAGGCCCGGCAGAGGTGTCGAGAAGTTCAAACTCTTTTCGAATGGTCAGGTGGATCCGTGCTAAAAGGTAGTGGAGAAAGAGAGAGTCTGATCCTGGAGTGCCAACTCCATATCTCTGGCAGTGTTTTATTCAGAGTTGTATTACAGGTCTCTGTGTATGTGAATCTTCCGGCCTCTTTGCCGTGGTGTTTGTTTTTTTAGTGGTTAGCCTGCAGAAAATAGCCATGGGGGGGGGGGCGTTGCCCTTTTTCAAGCCTAGGTGGAAAGAGAAGCAGAGGCGCAGCATTTCGGAGGCGACGTTGGCGTCCTCCTCCTTCAGCAGGCTGGTCTGTGACCACCTTTGTAAAAATCCGACCGCTGCTCAGGGGGCCATTTTGAAGCTTAAGCTGAGGACTTTCCTAGCGGAGTGAACGGCTGACGGCCATTTCTTGGCCCATCCCTCTCGAACCAACTTTACCAAGGCTTCCTAGAGGATGTGGTTAATTATGCCCTCCGCGTTTGTCCTCAAGCTTAGTTCAACCTCACTTTGTGGCCAGTTAAATCCTCTTTCACTGTACTTCCACAACAACAACCAAAAAGTTGTGTGAGCTTTTACTCTTGGATACCGGTATAACTGGGGTGTGTAACTCCAGAGTTATTCAATGACTACTTGTACAGTGGAGATCTGTAGCTACCTACTGTATTCTGCTAGGCTCCTTGGGAGGGAGTGATAGCAAGCGAAGGGCTGTTTTGCTCTTGTGCACACGTGTTTTTCAGGAACTCCGGAGATTTTGGACATATTTAGTCTGTGCCTGTAACTTCCCTTGAGTCCAGTAGAGGGAACCCAAGAGCAGGTTTAGGAATTCTTTTCTATTAGGCCTGAAAAATTCTTCTGTGTTTAGTCTAAACTATGAAAAGGGGCTTGTTACATTTGATGGATGTGGGAGGGGAGGAAATAGCATCTCATTTGAAACTAGACTTGGAGTGCCTTGGAAGTGGTTATCTAACAAACGATAGGCCAGGGGAACTGCAGCAGAAATCTGGATATTTCCAGCAGGGTCGGCGTGCAAAATCTCCATAGATCTACCTTGAAATGACAAGTTCGGGAACAAACAGTGGGTTTTGGGAGTTGCAGTAATGAGAGAAGCGGTATCTGCTGAAATTCTCCCCCTTGTGCTGCTGTTGGAAGACACTTTTTCCTGGGTTTAGCCCTGGGAAATTTTAACAGGCAGTCCTCAACCATCTCTGAGATTTTCAGAAATCCTACCAAGATCTTTTCGCTAGTGCAGGATGAGATTAAGGCCCCCCCCCACACCTTTCACGTTGCAAAGTAAAATGAATGTGCAGAGCGACAGCCAAAAAAGGAAGAGCTTGTGGTTTAGCAGGAGCAGAATTCCCGTCTGTACCTGGCGCAGGTTGGACTTTAGATGTTGACTGTAAAGTCGATCACGATGGGAAAAAACGGTCTGTCTCCATCCTCTTGATGGCTGCAAGGCTATATTTTTAACTCTATGCATATCGTCACGTGGTGATACCTTATTCCCTCCCAGACTCTTGTAACGAGTGCTGACGTGAACTTTTCCTTCCCAACTTCCATTATTTAATTTGGAGGGGGAACGCACTGAGCCATTTGGAAGGGGAAAAACTCGGCGACTTTCTGAGCTTGGTCACTGGGCGTAATTGAATGTTGTCCGTGTGAAAGTGGAAGTCTTTATTGCAATCTCCAGGACCTGCTGGTTTGAGATGCTGTTTTTTTTGGGGGGGTGTAGTATTGCATTTCTTGCAGGGGACAAGAAAGGGGGCTAGGCCACTGCTTTTCTTGTTCTTCGAGCGACCTCACAGGCTGGGATCGAAAGGCAGGATTCCGCAGCTGCAAACCCACCTGTTCCTTTTTTTCTGCCAAATTTTTTTTTGTTAATGCATCATCTTGCGTACGTTTCTCCTTCCTCTCAGTAGATCGCTGTTCTCAGTATCTAGCAGTGAAAAATCTCCATTGTTTCCGAAAGTCTTGAATCTTTCAAATACAATAACAGGCCAAGTGTTCGTGTTGCCATCTGTTTGTGGCTTTCACTGGAGTTCATGATGCTCTGTTCGACATTTTTATATGTAATATATAAATTATACGATGATAGATATCTCTCTCTTCCTCCAAGTTCCGTTGTTTGATGATGTGTGTTGCCACGTTCTGGTGTGTCAGGTGTGGTTGTTCAGCGACGGATGTGTTGTGCTGAAACTGTGTGATTGTACCCTTTTTGTGGAATATTGCTGTTTGAGAAAACATGCGTTGAGAACGCACCGAGTTTTGGTTGTGAAAGGATCTGGGGAAACGAAGATGTGAAATAAAAACCTTTTTAAAAACCCCTCCTGAATTCTGTGTTTTGTTTTTAAAACGGGAAAAAAGGCCTAATGGAGGACAGGATTCGACAGATCCCTCCCACCCGGAACTGCGGCCTTCTGAGGATGGTTTTCATGTGAAAAACAGCAACCGCAACATTCAGAGTGTCATTAAACGCATTTAGGCAAAGCGGCTGTCTTTGCTTCCCTGAAAGCAAAGTTGGTATCTCTGGAGTACAATTACAGTCTGCTGAGCTGAGGAGACAAACTTGAATTTAGGTTCTATCTCATCAAAAAAAACCCTGGTTCGAGGCAGATGAGAAGAAAGCAGGCGTGTCTGTCTGCGTGACTAGCAAACCCTGTCAACTGAGCTCGGTTTAAAAAACAGTAAGGTAGAAGGCAAGTGAGCCTTAGAAGGGGGCATTCCAAAAGTATGAGGGGCCACCACCGGAGAAGTCTCTGATGGCAGTCCACCTCATCCCTGCAGATGTGAACACAGAGGAGAGGAAGGTTTGGGAAAAGGAACTCTGCTGGTTGGCTGGGCACTAGAGAAGTTTCCTAGCCTCAAACTATTTATGGCCTTAGAATCATAGAGTTGGAAGGGACCTCCAGGGTCATCGAGCCCAACCCCCTGCTCAATGCAGGAAACTCACAAATACCTCCCCCTAAATTCACAGGATCCGCAGGGCTGTCAGATGTCCCTCTAGCCTCTGTTTAGAAACCTCCAAGGAAGGAGAGCCCACCACCTTCCAAGAAGGAAGCCTATTCCACTGAGGAATCGCTCTAATATCCAGGAAGTTCTTCCTAATGTCGAGCCAGAAACTCTCGATTTAATTTCAACCCATTGGTTCTGATCCGACCTCCTAGGGCCACAGAAAACAATTCCACACCATCCTCTAGAGGACAGCCCTTCAAGTACTGGAAGATGGTGATCCTATCACCTCTCAGCCACCGCCTCTCCAGGCTAAACACGCCTTAGAGTGAAACTGTGGCCGGAAATGGATGGGCCAGTGCAGATCTTTCAGCGTAGGAGTAATAGGGTCCCTGTATCCCACCCCTGAAAACAATCTGGCTGCTGCACTTCGGACCAGCTGAAGTTTTCAGGCAGTTTTGAAAGGCAGACCCATGTAAGACATGTTACGGTACTCCAACCCAGATGTGATATGATCAGAGCCCAGTTTTGCCAAAATCCAGGTGGGCCCTGGATATCTAGAATTATGACTTGAATACCTTGAATACAACTTCGTTGGTCTTAAAAGGTGCTTCTAGATGCTAACTTTATTCTGCAATTCCTACTGAGCGGAGATCAGTTCCCCAAGCCTGCTTTGGAGGGTGGACTCTATGGCTTTACCCCCCTGTTGAGGCCTCTCCCCTTTCTCAAACACCTCCGTCCCCAAACTCCATCCCCAAATCTCCAAGAACTTCCCAACTCCGAGTTGGCAATCCTATCAGACCACATCAAGATCTCGGCCAAGAAAGAATCAATAGTTTGGTCAAGAATTTAAAGCAGAGAGGTGTTTGTTTGTTTTTTGAAAAATTCTGACCCAGGCAAAAAGTGCAAACCGAAAGAGGTTAAAACTGGATTATAATATATGTGGTCATCTTTCGCACTTCCAAATGAACCTGCACGTGGAAAAACAGACTGGCTCTTTAGAGGGCACGTGCATGGATTTGCACTAAGGGGAAGCAAAGCTGAGACTCAAAGCAAGCGTGATGAATTCTAGGGCTCTGTTGTGGAGCTGAGCTTGGGGGATCAAGTGAGGATTCGATTTGGGAGTCCGGACCATTGCCTGGGCTGTAAAGGTCTCTTCCTCCCACAGGGATGGGCAACTAACCTTAAAAGAACGTGGTCAGGGCGGGGTGTGTGTGTGTGCGGGGAACAGGAGAAAAAATACACATCTGTTAAATAAAAACCCAAGCGTGGATTGCAGGGAATTGGGTCTCTATTTGGATTAGGAGAAACGTGACGGTTGCTTCATGATAAGGAGAAAGCCGCCTGCACGTGCTCAGAGACCTTTCCCTTTGCGTTTCAGGACACAGACCTGGTCTGGACATTGGATGCTTGGGCTGGGGCCTGTGAGCTGAACTCTGGCAGTCGCTGTTTCCTCTCTGATTAGTTTCCCCCCCTCCTTTCCTTCTTGCTGTGCAAAGAGAAATCTGATGGGTACAGGCTGAGTGGCAAAGGATGTTTTTACATTCAGTTTGATCCAGAGTTTTAGAGTCTTCAAATCGCCTGCCACCGTTCTGCTTTAATTCTTTTCCTTTTACATTTGTGGATTTGCTCTGCGTAGCCAAGCTTCTATATTTCCTGTTTATTTATTTATTTATCTAAGATTTATATCCCGCCCTTCCCACTAGGTGGCTCAGGGTGGCTTACAACATATAAAACTAACATGAAATCTAAAATTAAACATTAAAATTAACATTTCATAATTTACAGTTAAAAATCTAAACAATTGTTATATACATACACATTAAAATCAGACGGCGGTCCTACAGCTACACTCATCGGTTACAAGTTCAGTATTTGATGTTCAGTCTTCGATGTTCAGTACTCAGTGCTGATTAGTTGTGGGCCAGCCGGAAGAGGGATGTCTTACAGGCCCTGCGGAATTGAGTAAGGTCCCGCAGGGCCCTTACCTCTTCCGGCAGCTGGTTCCACCAAGATGGAGCCATTACGGAGAAGGCCCGGAGAAGGCCTGTTGAAAGCGTTTCAATCGGAGGGGCGGGGAGCAGTCTCTCATCGGAGGGCAGCCGGAATACCAATGCTTAGTTAAATGTATACGATGGCTTGGAAATCGTGTCAACGCTGCAAAAACAATACAAATTTAAATTATAAGACGAGGCAAGCAATGATATGTAAAAATGTCAAGTGCTGTCAGTTCTCATGCCAATTACTGCACCTTGCGGTGGCTTTTGGAGGAGTCTTTTAAAACGCATGGAAACTTCTACAATACAGGTTTGAAACCCCTGTAGAGAAATGACCGGATCAAAACAAGTTTCAAGAAAAAACGTTGCAGCAGCAGCGCCGGAACCCATCTCACCGAAACAAATGTAGATGCTTCGAGCAGCAACGATGCAAAACGATTGTGAGAACGTTAGGTAACGTAAAAGGTGAGTTTCCAATGCGGTGATAGAGAGTCACAAACTGTCCGTGTAAAAACACCCTTAATCTCCCCCAACCTAGCACAACGTAAAAAAAGCCTTGCCTGCCACCTACTGGACAAAAGCCCCAAATGCCAACAGCGTCAGACCTTATGAGCATATGAAGCTGCCTTATACTGAATCAGACCCTCGGTTCATCAAAGTCAGTCTTGTCTACTCAGACTGGCAGCAGCTCTCCAGGGTCTCAAGCTTATGTTTTGCACACCTATTTGCCTGGACCCTTTTAGTTGGAGATGCCGGGGATTGAACCTGGGACCTTCTGCTTACCAAGCAGAGGCTCTACCACTGAGCCACTGTCGCTCTCCTTTATCATAGATTCTGGTGGGTCGACGCGTTGGCCTAAAGCAGCAGAACAAAATTCGAGTCCAGGGGCCCCTTTAAGGCCAGCAAAATTTTATTCAAGGTATAAGATTCTGTGTGAAAGGAATTCCACACGGCGTGTACGCACAAAATCTTACACTTTGAAGAAAAATTTGTCGCTCTTAAAAGGCGCTACTGGACTTGAACTTTGTTCTGATACCTTTTTCAAGACCGAAAGTTATAAAGATCTGAGCACACTTTGGAGCTCAAACCGCAGAGCGGGGCTTTCCCGGCATACCTGTTTTTCCTTTCTTTGGACTTTAATCTGGCTCTTCTGGCTTGGCCTCTTTTCTGCGACGCGCTCTCTCTCTCAGTGCTGTTGGTGGCCTCGGAAACGGACAAAGTTGTATGTCGATTTCATATTTCCCCAAATCCTATGTTGCCTACTCTGGAGCAAAGCAGCTCAGAAACCACACTGAGACTCCCCCGCCCTGGATAGCTAAGCAGGGCTGACCCTGACAAGGATGGGAGACCTCCAAGGAATACCAGCAGATAGGAGGGCAGGGGCAGGCTTTATGCAGCCACCTCCTTGAATATCCTCCAAGCCCCCAGTAGGGGTCAGTCACCAGAAGTTGCCATAGAATCATAGAGTTGGAAGGGACCTCCAGGGTCATCTAGTCCAACCCCCTGCACAATGCAGGAAACTCACAAACCCCTCCCCATAAATCCACAGGATCCTCATTGCTGTCAGATGGCCATCTAGCCTCTGTTTAAAAACCTCCAAGGAAGGAGAGCCCACCACCTCCCGAGGAAGCCTGTTCCACTGAGGAACCGCTCTAACAGTCAGGAATAATAGAATCCTAGAGTTGGAAGGGATCTCCATGGCCATCTAGTCCAACCCCCCTGCACAATGCAGGAAACTCACCAATACCCCCCCCCCCCTAAATTCACAGGATCTTCATTGCTGTCAGATGGCCATCTAGCCTCTGTTTAAAAACCTCCAAGGAAGGAGAGCCCACCACCTCCCGAGGAGGAAGCCTGTTCCACTGAGGAACCGCTCTAATGGTCAGGAATCATAGAATCCTAGAGTTGGAAGGGATCTCCATGGCCATCTAGTCCAACCCCCTGCACAATGCAGGACACTCACAAATACCCCCCCCCCCTAAATTCACAGGATTTTCATTGCTGTCAGATGGCCATCTAGCCTCTGTTTGAAAACCTCCAAGGAAGGAAAGCCCACCACTTCCCAGGGAGGAAGCCTGTTCCACTGAGAAACCGCTTTTAACAGTCATCGAACCATAGAGTTGGAAGGGACCCTCCAAGGCCATCTAGTCCAACCCCCTGCACAATGCAGGAAACTCACAAATACCTCCCGCTAAATTCACAGGATCCTCATTGCTTTCAGATGGCCGTGCCTTCCAGGTGTACACACACACATGCACATAAACATACTCCCCCCCCCAAAAAAAACCCCCACATCCCCTATGGAGGCTTATTGATAACTTTGCTACAATGAAGCCGAGCCTAGGGGAAAGTGGTAAGTCTAGGCGGGGCTTTTTTGGGTAGCAGGAACTCCTTTGCATATTAGGCCACACCCCCTTGATGTAGGCAGTCCTCCTGGAACTTACAGTAGCTCCTATATTAAGAGCCCCGTAAGCTCTTGGAGGATTGGCTACCTCAGGGGTGTGTGGCCTAATATGCAAAGGAATTCCTGCTTCCCAAAAAAGCCTTGAACTTCTGGGCTTGGAGATTGTGCAGGGGGTTGGACTAGATGACCCTAGAGGTCCCTTCCAACTCTATGATTCTATGGTTAGGGATTTTTAAGTTGTTATTCTTCTGTTTGCCAGATTTTGATTTTAAAAATCATTTTATCAATCTGCACTTCTTTTGCTCTGACCTTTATTCTTCTGTGCCACTTTGAATCTCTGCGCAGTGAAAATTGGCATGGAAATGGTCGGCGAAGGGAAATGAACTGATTAAACTAGCTCATGAACAGGGCTTTTTTGGTAGCAGGAGCTCCTTTGCGTATTAGGCCACACCCCCTTGATGTAGCCAGTCCTCCTGGAGCTTATAATAAGCCCTGTACTAAGAGCCCTGCAAGCTCTTGGAGGATTGGCTGCATCAGGGGTGTGTGGCCTAATAGGCAAAGGAGTTCCTGCTACAAAACAAAGCCCTTAATCTACAATGCTTTGGCAGTTGGTTGGCCCAGGTCACATGTTAACAGACTGTTTCCTGTTGTATAAAGGTAGCCACTACAGTGTTTGGTTACCATGGGTGTTCTGATCTAAACATGCAAACAGTCCGTTCTCCTTTCCTGGCCCATACAGAACACCTGATTCCCAAGAGAACAACATCAGGAAGGAGACACAATGGGAGCACAGAAGTGTAGCCCAAATATCTTACCTGTGTTGGCCTGTGCTCTCCTCTTCGGCTGGCCGCTTCAGTGCTTCGCTCAAATGGCAGGGATTCTTCCTGCCTTGACGGCCCCACCAGGAAAATGTGGGACTGGAGAATTCCTCGATATCAGATCAGGGGAATGCAGGCTGTGTGCCCGGAATCAGATGAAGAGCCCTGATGGTGAGTGCGAAACAGGTACTCAAGAGATGCGTTGCAGAGCCAAGAGTGAAAACTAAGAAGCCGTTGGGTGTGTGTGTTTGTGTGTGTGTGAGAACCTTAAAAAGTCTTGTTAATTTCTGTTGCAAGTGTATGCATCGTATAGAGCAGGGTGGCCAAACTTGCTCAATGTAAGAGCCACATAGAATTAACGTCAGATGTTTGGAAGCCGCAAGATACGAACATCAGATGTTTGAGAGCTGCAGGACAGGAAGGAAGGAAATAGAGGTGGAGGTGGAAAGAGAGCAGCTTTAACTTTAAATGCCTTTTCCAATCTGCCTGCTGGCTTGGCTTGGAGAAGCAATTGGAAGAGAGCAATGCCTTCTTCAAGCCAGCCAAAGGGGCTGTGGGGGCTTCAACACAATACGTGTGAAAGAGCCACGTGTGGCTGATCCCTCCAAAATCTTGTTGGTCTCGAAGGTGTGACTGGACTCGAATCCCGAGCTTCTACTGCAGACCAACCCAGCTCCCCTCTGAAACTATCGGATATTTCAGGAGCTCTTTGTGGGTGGGCCAGTGCAACGCACCTCTGTTCTCTGGGGCTCTCTGTCACTGGAGAGCTTGGCCTCACGTGTTTTACTGGGGGAAGGTGGCCAAACCGTGGCTTGGGAGCCACATGTGGCTCTTTCATGCATACTGTGTGGCTCTCAAAACCCCCACCACCCTGTTGGCCAGCTTGGAGAAGGCATATAAAGTTACTTTCTTTTCACCTCTCCCTCCCACAAACCATATGTTTGCCTTCCTTCCTTTGTGCTCTCAAACATCTGATGTTTTATTCCACGTGGCTCTTATGGTAACCAAGTTTGGCGACCCTGCTCCATTCTTTTCATAGAACTACAGCTTCCAGGTTTCGTGTGTTAACACAGCTTTAAACATTCGATTTGGACAACGCCCAGAAACTGACAGACATCAACATTCAAGGCCTGCATGTCTCTCCAGCACAGTCCACACCTTGCGTGCTGCCCCGCTTCTAGTCTCAGGGCAAAAGTAATTTTGAATTCAGTTTTGTTGCGCAGTTTTTGAGTCCTTGGGGGCCCAGTGGTAGACCTCCCCCCCCTAGAAACTTAGTGGCTTAGTTTTAAAAGAGAGCGAAGCTCTATTCTTTGTTAAATGCTTGGCAATTGCCTTTCAGGTGCATAGATGCTGAGATCCGTGATCTTAGGGTCTGAGTTCTATAGCAGGGAGCCAGCAAAGAGAGCCCTCTTCTATTGTGCCTTTTCTGTTTCCAGGCTTGAGATGCATCTGTGTAGCCCGGACAGATCAAAGGCCTTCTCCCGCAGACTGCCGGGGCTGTGTAAGAACACCTCTCTTCATTTCTGGGGTTTTAAATGTGAAAGCAATCCTTTGATGTTAACTTCTCTCCCCTGCCACCTCCGTTCACTACAGAGCGCTCTTCCGGCCCGGACACTTTGGGAGTCCCTCTTCCTCGAATCCAGCTTCCTGGCTTGCAACGTAAGTGATGTTTGCTCCATTCCCACCTTGCACGGACAATCGTGGTGCTTCTCTCTCTCTCTCATTCTGTGTCTTGGAAATCTTTTTAGAGCGAGGTGCAGCAAATCGTCCTTCATACCATTTCATGTCCCCTCCCTTCCTTCCTTCCTTCCTTCCTTCCTTCCTTCCTTCCTTCCTTCCTTCCTTCCTTCCTTCCTTCCTTCCTTCCTCCCTATTTTTATCTAACCCCCTCTTGAAGCTGGCTATGCTTGTAGCCACCACCACCTCCTGTGGCAGTGAATTCCACATGTCAATCACCCTTTGGGTGAAGAAGTACCTCCTTTTATCTGTTTTAACCCGACTGCTCAGCAATTTCATTGAATGCCCACGAGTTCTTGTATTGTGAGAAAGGGAGAAAAGGACTTCTTTCTCTACTTTCTCCATCCCATGCATCATCTTGACCCTGCCTTGACTTTCTTCCTCCCTAGAATACCTGCAACGAGACAGCGTGCCAAATGCTCACCAACATGGTCATAATGGAGGCGTTCTCTTTGCGAAACAGGGCCTACGACCTCTACATGAAAACGAAGTGAGTCTCAGCGGTAGAGCAGCTACTGTCAGGTTGTGAAATCCCTGGAGATTTGGGGAAGGGAGGGTTTTAAAAAGGGAAGGGACCTCAGCTAGTGATAACGCCAGAGTCCACTCTCAAAAGCAACCATTTTCTCCAGGGGAACTGATCTTTGCTGGCTAGAGATGGGTTGTAATCCTGGGATGTCTGCAGGCTCCCTGGAGGTTGGCAACCCTTCTGAGAGCCAGTTTGGTGTACTGGTTAAGTGCACGGAATCTTATCTGGGAGAACCTTATCTGGGAGAAAGTAGAGAAAGAAGTCCTTTTCTCCCTTTCTCACAATACAAGAACTCGTGGGCATTCAATGAAATTGCTGAGCAGTCCGGTTAAAACGGATAAAAGGAAGTCCTTCTTCCCCCAAAGGGTGATTAACATGTGGAATTCACTGCCACAGGAGGTGGTGGCGGCTACAAGCATAGCCAGCTTCAAGAGGGGATTGGATAAAAATATGGAGCAGAGGTCCATCAGTGGCTACTAGCCACAGTGTGTGTGTGTGTGTGTATTGGCCACTGTGTGATGCAGAGTGTTGGACGGGATGGGCCATTGGCCTGATCCAACATGGCTTCTCTTATGTTCTTCTGTGACACAGAGTGTTGGACTGGATGGGCCATTGGCCTGATCCAACATGGCTTCTCTTATGTTCTTCTGTGACACAGAGTGTTGGACTGGCTGGGCCATTGACCTGATCCAACATGGCTTCTTTTATGTTCTTCTGTGACACAGAGCGTTGGACTGGATGAGCCATTGGCCTGATCCAACATGGCTTCTCTTATGTTCTTCTGTGACACAGAGTGTTGGACTGGATAGGCCATTGGCCTGATCCAACATGGCTTCTCTTATGTTCTTCTGTGACACAGAGTGTTGGACTGGATGGGCCATTGGCCTGATCCAACATGGCTTCTCTTATGTTCTTCTGTGACACAGAGTGTTGGACGGGATGGGCCATTGGCCTGATCCAACATGGCTTCTCTTATGTTCTTCTGTGATACAGAGTGTTGGACTGGATGAGCCATTGGCCTGATCCAACATGGCTTCTCTTATGTTCTTCTGTTACACAGAGTGTTGGACTGGATGGGCCATTGGCCTGATGCAACATGGCTTCTCTTATGTTCTTCCGTGACACAGAGTGTTGGACTGGAGGGGCCATTGGCCTGATCCAACATGGCTTCTCTTATGTTCTTCTGTGACACAGAGTGTTGGACTGGATGGGCCATTGGCCTGATCCAACATGGCTTCTCTTATGTTCTTCTGTGACACAGAGTGTTGGACGGGATGGGCCATTGGCCTGATCCAACATGGCTTCTCTTATGTTCTTCTGTGATACAGAGTGTTGGACTGGATGAGCCATTGGCCTGATCCAACATGGCTTCTCTTATGTTCTTCTGTTACACAGAGTGTTGGACTGGATGGGCCATTGGCCTGATCCAACATGGCTTCTCTTATGTTCTTCTGTGACACAGAGTGTTGGACTGGATGGGCGATTGGCCTGATCCAACATGGCTTCTCTTATGTTCTTCTGTGATAGAGTGTTGGACTGGATGGGCCATTGGCCTGATCCAACATGGCTTCTCTTATATTCTTATGTTAACCGGGTTTGATTCCCCACTCCTCCACTTGCACCTGCTGAGATGGCCTTGGGTGAGCCATAGCTTTTGTAGAAGCTGTTCTTGAATGGGCAGCTGCTATAAAAGCACTCTCAGCCCCACCTTCCTCACAGGGTGTTTGTTATGGGGGGGGGGAGGTAGAGGAGATTGTGACCGCTCAGAGACTCTGAGATTCAGAGTATAGAGGGGGATATAAATCCAAAATTATCTGGTTTTGCCTCTGGAATCCAAAATTATCTGGTTTTGCATCTGGTTTTGCCTCTGGAAAACTGGCTTTGCAGATTTGGTGGAGTGGTACAAAAACCTGGAACGGAGGTGACGATGCAGATAAAAGAAGCAGGCAGCCCCCGGAAAGGGAAGGTTTCTTTACCAATCCTTTGGAACTCTCTTAGCAACGAGTCAAGTGGCACCTTTAAGACCAACCCATTTTTATTTAGAACGGAGGCTTTCGTGTGCTCTTAAGCACGCTTCATCAGGCGAGGAATCCAGCGCAGACTAACTTGCTTCAGACCAACACGGCCGCCCGCTTGTATCTGTCTCTTAGCAACGGTTGTCCATCTTCAACCTTCGTGGTCTGCAGACGCTATATTCTTGCCCTCATTGTAGGGGCTCTTCCTGGTATCACCTTGGGGTCATATGTCGGGCAAACGTATCTTGGGAAGTGAATGTCTGCTAGTGAGGAGCCCCTGCGAGCGTCAGGAGAAGTGGGCTTTAGTTCTGGGGAAGCTGCTACTCCTTAGTCATGAAGGTGCTGCAAAACTAATATTTCCTGCATCGGACCGATGCGGTTGTAGATATGGACATATGAAGCTGCCTTATACCGAATCAGACCCTCCTCGGTCCATCAAAGTCAGTATTGTCTACTCAGACTGGCAGCGGCTCTCCAGGGTCTCAAGCTGAGGTTTTTCATGCCTACTTGCCTGAACCCTTTTTTGGAGATGCCAGAGATTGAACCTGGGACCTTCTGCTTCCCAAGCAGATGCTCTGCCACTGAGCCACTGTCCCTCCCCTAACTGGCAGCGGCTCTCCAGGGTCTCAAGCTGTGGTTTTTCACACCTATTTGCCTGGACCCTTTTTTGGAGATGCTGGGGATTGAACCTGGGACCTTCTGCTTCCCAAGCAGATGCTCTACCACTGAGCCACCATCCGTCCCCTGTGTTGTGTGTGAAGTGCCGCCAAAGCTGCCGATGACTTACAGCCAGGGCTTTGTTTTGTAGCAGGAATTTCTTTGCATATGAGGCCGCGCCCCCCCTGATGTAGCCAGTCCTCCAAGAGTTTACAGCAGGCCCTGCACTGAGAGTCCTGTAAGCTCTTGGAGGACCGGCTATGTGGAGAAGCGCCATTTTGGCTGGTCTTTTACTGGGAGTTGGCTGGAGGCTACACAAGAGGGTGTGGCCTAATATGCAAATGAGCTCCTCCTACCAAAAAAGCCTTGTTTACAGCAACCCCTCGAGACAAGAGGTGAGCAGAGGAGGTTGGCCATTGCGTGGCAACCAGGCTGGCCCTAGGCTGTCTGGTCCCCTAGGCAAGGCTAATTTCTGGCACCCCCCCCCAATGATAATGTCACTGAGTCACATGGGGGGTGCCCAATTTGGCGCCCTCAGAAGGCCAGCGCCCTAGGCAATGGCCTAGTTTGCCTAATGGTTGGTGGTTTGCCAGATGGCAGATGGCAGCCCCAGACTTCCTTGACCGTCTCCCATCCGAGACTGAGCGGTGATGGAATGTTCAGTTGCAGCCTACTTAGGGGACCGTGTAGGTTTCTCAAGGCAAGAGAGGAACATTGCCTATCTCTGCGTAGCAGCCCTGGACTTCCTTTGTGGTTTCCCATCCGCGTCTTGGGGATGGGGGAAAGCGTTGTCCAGCCACAGCCGAGTTATGGGACCCTGGAGGTTTCTCAAGGCAAGAGACAGACAGAGGTCATTTACCACTGTCTTCCTCTGTGTCCCGGTCCTGGTATTCCAAGGAGATCTCCCTTCCAGGTAGTTGCCACGACTGGCCCTGCTTAGCTTTCAAGATCTGATTAGATCCAAGTAGGAGTCAAGTGGCACCTTTAAGACCAACAGACTGAACTAGCCCAGGGGTGGCCAGACTTGCTCAACGTAAGAGCCACATCGAATAAATGTCAGATGCTTGAGAGCTGCAAGACGTGAATGCCAGAGGAAGGGAAGAGAAAGGGAAGGCAAGCAGGCAAGCAAATAGATGGGGTAGGGGGAGGAAAGGAGAGGTGGAACATAAGAACATAAGAGAAGCCATGCTGGATCAGGCCAGTGGCCCATCCAGTCCAACACTCTGTGTCACACAGTGGCCAATATATGTGCGTGAAGAAGAAGAAGATATTGGATTTATATCCCGCCCTCCACTCCGAAGAGTCTCAGAGCGGCTCACAATCTCCTTTACCTTCCTCCCCCACAACAGATACCCTGTGAGGTGGGTGGGGCTGGAGAGGGCTCTCACAGCAGCTGCCCTTTCAAGGACAACCTCTGCCAGAGCTATGGCTGACCCAAGGCCATTCCAGCAGGTGCAAGTGGAGGAGGGGGGAATCAAATCCGGTTCTCCCAGATAAGAGTAGCACACTTAACCACTACACCAAACTGGCTGTCCGTGCATGTGTGTGTGTGTGTATATATATATATATATATATATACACACACACACACATACATACATACATATATCTATGTGACTAATAGCCACTGATGGACCTCTGCTCCATATTTTTATCCAATCCCCTCTTAAAGCTGGCTATGCTTGTAGCTGCCACCACCTCCTGTGGCAGTGAATTCCACATGTTAATCACCCTTTGGGTGAAGAAGGATTTCCTTTTATCTGTTTTAACCTGACTGCTCAGCAATTTCATTGAATGCTCACGAGTTCTTCTATTGTGAGAAAGAGAGAAAAATACTTCTTTCTCTACTGTCTCCATCCCATGCATAATCTTGTAAACCTCTATCACGTCACCCCCACAGTCGACGTTTCTCCAAGCTAAAGAGCCCCAAGCGTTTTAACCTTTCTTCATAGACAAGGTGTTCCAAACCTTTAATCATTCTAGTCGCTTTTTTCTGCACTTTTTCCAATGCTATAATTTTTGAGGTGTGGTGACCAGAATTGTACACAGTATTCCAAATGAGAGCGCACCATCGATTTATACAGAAATAAAGCAACTTCTAATACAGTCTTAAAGCTGCCATAGTAGTGATTAAAAGAAGACGATACTGGATTTATACCCCACTCTTCACTCTGGATCGCAGAGTCTCAGAGCGGCTTACAATCTCCTTCACCTTCCTCCCTCACATCAGACACCCTGTGAAGTGGATGTGGCTGAGAGAGCTCTCCCAGAAGCTGCCCTTTCAAGGACAACTCTGTGAGAGCTATGGCTGACCCAAGGCCATTCCAGCGGCTGCAAGTGGAGGAGTGGGGAATCAAATCCTGTTCTCCCGGATAGGAGTCCATGTACTTAACTACTACGCCAAACTGACTGCCTTCTCCAAGCCAGCCAGTGGGGCAGTGGGGGCTTCTAGACCCACACAGTATGCATGAAGGAGCCACATGTGGCTCTTGAGCCACTGTTTGGCCACCCCTGAACTAGCCTGAGCCGTCCAGCTCAGGGCAATGAGGAGTACCCTAAGCATTTGGAATTATTATTCACCCTGTGTGGTTCAGCATGAGGGACATCCATCAATTGCTTATAGATCTTGACTGATTTCCCACGAGCCTTATGCTGCTCTCGCGCTCCTCTTTTCTGTGGGGCTTTTGTCAGATTTCACACTATCTGCCCCTGGGCTGCAACTCATTCTGCCTCTTTCACGCAGCAAACAAGATCCTCTAAAAACAGGTTTCTGTTTGCCGCTCGAAAGAGGCAGAACGAATTGCAGCCCCAGGGCAGATAGTGTGAAATCTGACGGAAGCCCCGCAGAGAAGAGGAACGTGAGAGCGCGTCATAAGAAGAAGAAGATGATGATGATATTGGATTTATATCCCGCCCTCCACTCTGAAGAGTCTCAGAGCGGCTCACAATCTCCTTTCCCTTCCTCCCCCACAACAGACACCCTGTGAGGTAGATGAAGATATTGGATTTATATCCTGCCCTCCACTCTGAAGAGTCTCAGAGCGGCTCACAATCTCCTTTCCCTTCCTCCCCACAACAGACACCCTGTGAGGTAGATGAAGATATTGGATTTATATCCCGCCCTCCACTCCGAAGAGTCTCAGAGCGGCTCACAATCTCCTTTCCCTTCCTCCCCCACAACAGACACCCTGTGAGGTGGGTGGGGCTGGAGAGGGCTCTCACAGCAGCTGCCTTTTCAAGGACAACCTCTGCCAGAGCTATGGCTGACCCAAGGCCATGCCAGCATCTGCAACTGGAGGAGTGGGGAATCAAACCTGGTTCTCCCAGATAAGAGTCCGCACACTTAACCACTACACCAAACTGGCTCTCCAGTGGGGAATCGGTCCTTGTCTCTTGAATCCCGCAGTTTATTTTATGAATGAGTGTGTAAGAGGAAATGACAATTTCTGGAAAAACACAAGCTGGGTTTTCTTTTCAGAAGCCCAGACCTTCCAGAACTGCAGTACGGCAGCACAGAAACATTCTTTCCTCGGGTGTCTTTTCGGAAGAACTCTCAGGTAAGAACAGGTGGGCCTCTTCTGGTATTTGGGCTGGGGGAGCGAAGGACTGAAGGCAAGAATGTGGTCTTTTAAGCTGGGCTTCCATTTGTGGCCGGTTGTCCAGAAGTCACTGTGGAAATGGGTTTATGTGTTGTTAGGGAATCTTTTGGCCTTGTGTTGGCGCAGGAAAAAAAAAATTGCTGTGTGGCTAACCATGTACGACGGATGCCACCCAGAACAGTCACTTTGTGATTGGGAGTATAATGAATTAATCAGCCATTGCTTTCCAAAATTAGACATTGCTCATGAAACTGTAACTCCCATGGCGCAGAGTGGTAAAGCAGCAGTACTTGCAGTACTGTGGGTCTGAACTCTCTGCTCAAGACCTGAGTTCGATTCCAGCGGAAGCTGGATTCAGGTAGCCAGCCCAAGGTTGACTCAGCCTTCCATCATTCCGAGGTCGGCAAAATGAGTCCACAGCTTGCTGGGGGGAAAGTGCAGAGGATTGGAGAAGGCAGTGGCAAACCACGCCGTCAAAAGTCTGTCATGAAAACGTTGTGGAAATGACTGGTGCTTGCACAGGGGACCTTTCCTTTCCGTTCATGCAACTGTGAAGCTGTGATACTGAGTCAGAACATCAGAGTCAGTATTGTTGACTCAGACTGGCAGTGGCTCTCCAGCGGCTCAGGCAGAGCAAGGCCTTTCCCATCACCTCCTGCCTGGTCCTTCTAACTGGAGATGGGGAAGATGGGGATCGAACCTGGGACTTTCTGCATGCTGAGCAGAGGCTCTACCACTGAGCTATGGTCCTTCTCCATGGCTTTCCAGGGTCTCAGGCAGAGGTCTTTCCCATCACCTCCTGCCTGGTCCTTCTAACTGGAGATGGGGAAGATGGGGATCGAACCTGGGACCTTCTGCATGCCGAGCAGAGGCTCTACCACTGAGCCACAGTCCCCTCCCCACATGAGAAATCCCCATCAGATGGCATATTTGAGGGGTGGCCAGTGGTAGCTCTCCAGATGTTTTTTGCCTACAGCTTCCATCAGCCCCAGCCATTGGCCATGCTGGCTAGGGCTGATGGGAGTTGTAGGCAAAAAACATCTGGAGAGCTACCGTTGGCCACCCCTGGCATATTTTATTATGCTCTTTCAGTTCTTTTGGAGGCAGCTTCAGTGGCAGGGGTCAGTTCGTAGAAAAAGAGGTGCCGGAGCTCATTAGCACAACCTATTTGCATATGCCACACACCTCTGATGTCACCAGAAGGTAGACTAGATCAGGGTGGCCAATGGTAGCTCTCCAGATGTTTTTTGCCTACGACTCTCATCAGCCCCAGCCAGCATGGCCAATGGCTGGGGCTGGTGGGAGTTGTAGGCAAAAAACATCTGGAGAGCTACCGTTGGCCACCCCTGGACTAGATTATATCAGCTCAGCATCTACCTTAAAATACTTCTTGAATTAGAATTGTCAGAATCAGGCCTCAGATTCAGCAGGAGCTCACAAGAGTGCAGCCCCTGAACTTTTCTGAGGGTTCCCCCTCCTCCTCCCCATCTACCTACCTTGTCCATTGAATAGTAGGTGCAGCTGCATAACAATCCCTGGATTAGGAGAGCGGGCAGCAAGCCAGCCACCAGGGGCTTTGCCACACCCCAGCAGCCCTCATTAACCCCTGGAGAAGCCCACACCACTCTTTCTCGACTTCTTATGTGATTTTGTAAGGCGGGTGGCTTGCTGGCAGGGGGTGGCCCAGGAGAGCCCCAGGTGAGTGAGGCCTGCTTGGGCTGGCTGCATCTCTAGCCAGCCCAAGCAGGCCTCCCTCATCTGGGGCTCTCCTTTCTTGTGTTGGGTTGCTATTGGCTGGGGGGGGGGCGGCGGCATATGCTACTGAGTTACGCTAATGAGCTCCACCACCTATTTTTCTACAAAACGACCCCTGGCCAGAATAAAACCTAACTCCCCTCATACTTTTTAAATGACTTTCTCCTTTGTGGCCCCAGTGGCACGAGGAAGGTTTCCATTTGTCTGCTCTATATGTTTTGGTTATTTTCCCAATTTTTTGTGGCGGGAAATGGTAGAAAGTTTGTCAGATCTTGGAGGTCAGCAAAATTCTTCCAAGGAGTCTGAACTCTGGAGCCCAGAAGCAAGTTTTTTTTGGGGGGTGGGGAGAGAAAGCACAGTAAAATTTAGAGGCTCCGGATCTCCACTCCTGTGATCTGCCACCCAAAATGAGACCTGGTTTCAGTCAATAAGCAGAATTTAAGATTCTGCTCAAGGTGTCCTTCCAGTTCTGGGCGGGTTCTCACAGTCAACGGAAAACTCTCTTTAACTGACATGGCTAATAGCCTTTCTGAAGAGATTTATATGGCAAAGCTGTTGAATATTATGGGGCTACAGGAAGGGCATTCCCTCTGCTCTTACGGAGTCACAGCCTAGAAAGAGATCCTGAGAAAGGGCTATTGTTCTGTGGTTGACTACGCTTGGGGCATCCAGAGAGTTTCGGTCTCTGAGGAACCCATTAATAAAGGGCCACGGATGTCAGGAAAGACCGCCTTTTGCCCAAGACTTGAGAGGTCTGTTGGAATGTCACCAACACTCAACTGGGTGGGCTGACAGACCAGTAGAAGGCCTCTTCAAAGGCCAGTTATAAAACCACATCTTGACTGAACCTGGGACCTTCTGCTTACTAGCATTGCTTTTCCCCCAGACATCTGTTTTCCCTGGTGCCAATGATCGATTTCCCACCATGGGCGCCTTTTGAAGCGCAGCGCCCTTCAGTTCCCCTCGTGGCTTTGGGATGCTGACTTTTAAGGATTAAGAAACCGTGAGGGGAACTGGAGGGAGCTGCACATCAAAATGCTCCCACAGAGCAACTGGTGGGAAATGGAAATGGGATGGGACCTCACCTGAAGTCTTGTGTTCAGTGTTGGGCACCACATTTGAAGAAGGATCTAGACAAGCTGGAACGGGTCCAGAGGAGGGTGATGAAGATGGTGAGGGGTCTGGAGACCAAGTCCTGTGAGAAAAGGTTGAAGGAGCTGGGCATGTTTAAACTGGAGAGGAGGCGGCTGAGAGGGGATAGAATCACCATCTTCAAGTACTTGAAGGGCTGTCATATAGAGGATGGTGTGGAATTGTTTTCTGTGGCCCCAGAAGGTAGGACCAGAACCAACGGGTTGAAATTAAATCAAAAGAGTTTCTGGCTCAACATTAGGAAGAACTTCCTGACGGTTAGAGCAGTTCCTCAGTGGAACAGGCTTCCTCAGGAGGTTGTGGGCTCTCCTTCCTTGGAAGTTTTTAAACAGAAGCTAGATGGCCACCTGACAGCAATGAAGATCCTGTGAATTTAGGGGGAGGTGTTTGTGAGTTTCCTGCATTGAGCAGGGGGTTGGACTAGATGACTCTGGAGGTCCCTTCCAACTCTATGATTGCTTGTGGGGAGAAAAAGAAGCCTGGGGGTGAAACAGTGCTAGTGGGAAACTGGTACTTGTTTCAGGCAGGTGACGAGAGAGAGAGATTTGCCTAAGGTTGGACTACCTTGGATCATCGATTGCCCTCAGGGCTGTTTCTGAGGCAAGGCTTAGCTCAGGAAATAAAAGTGGTATATCTGAGCATGTACAGAGTGCCTCTCTTTTGCCTCTGAGTGACTCCATGGTGGCGGTAAAAAACATTTCAGGATTTTTTTTTAACTTCCTAGAAGGCTGATGCCGCAGCACTTCCCTCTGAAGTTGACCACCAATACCCAACTAATTGGCGATGCCCAGCTAGATGCTCATGCCATTGCTGAGAAGAACAGAGGCTGATTCCTCTGATTTTGCAAATAATAATACTTGCAAGGGGGTAAGGCCACCAAGTCCACACGTTCTGACGCCCTGTTTTCTTTTTCTTCCTCTCCTGCAGATCCGCTTGAAGGTTACGAAGTACGATGCAAGAGGGAACTTCTTGGGCTGGGAAGATGTGAGTGGGGGGATGCTGCAGGTGAGCCAGGGCTTCCAGTCTGCAAACTGGGGATAACACGATGCACCTCTTGAACATATGAAGCTGCCTTCTACTGAATCAGACTCTCCTGGGTCCATCCAAGTCAGTCTTGTCTACTCAGGCTGGTAGCAGCTCTCCAGGGTCTCCAGCTGAAGTTTTTCATGCCTACTTGCCCGGACCCTTTTGAGTTGGAGATGCCGGGGATTGAACCTGGGACCTTCTGCTCACCAAGCAGATGCTCTACCACTGAGCCACCGTCCCTCCCTTAAGAACAGAACATATGAAGCTGCCTTCTACTGACTCAGACCCCCCTGGGTCCATCCAAGTCAGTCTTGTCTACTCAGGCTGGCAGCGGCTCTCCAGGGTCTCCAGCTGAGGTTTTTCACGCCTACTTGCCCGGACCCTTTTGAGTTGGAGATGCCGGGTATTGAACCTGGGACCTTCTGCTTACCAAGCAGATGCTCTGCCACTGAGCCACTGTCCCTCCCTTAATAATAGAACATATGAAACTGCCTTCTACTGAATCAGACCCCCCTGGGTCCATCAAAGTCAGTCTTGTCTACTCAGAATGGCAGGGGCTCTCCAGGGTCTCAAGCAGAGGTTTTTCATGCCTACTTGCCTGGACCCTTTTTAGTTGGAGATGCCGGGGATTGAAGAAGAAGAAGATATTGGATTTATATCCCGCCCTCCACTCCAAAGAG
This sequence comes from Heteronotia binoei, assembly GCF_032191835.1. Classification (NCBI taxonomy): domain Eukaryota; kingdom Metazoa; phylum Chordata; class Lepidosauria; order Squamata; family Gekkonidae; genus Heteronotia; species Heteronotia binoei. Next base: position 67,056,139 of record NC_083236.1, on the reverse strand, counting down.
TCTCAGAGCGGCTCACAATCTCCTTTACCTTCCTCCCCCACAACAGTCACCCTGTGAGGTGGGTGGGGCTGGAGAGGGCTCTCACAGCAGCTGCCCTTTCAAGGACAACCTCTGCCAGAGCTATGGCTGACCCAAGGCCATGCTAGCAGGTGCAAGTGGAGGAGTTGGGAATCAAACCCGGTTCTCCCAGATAAGAGTCCGCACACTTAACCACTACACCAAACCGGCTCTCCTACCTGAACCTGGGACCTTCTGCTTACCAAGCAGATGCTCTACCACTGAGCCACCGCCCCTCCCTCTTCAGTACAGCTGCTATGAGAAGTCAGAACGTGAAGCATTGAAAGGGCCAGAAACTCATTCATCCACCGAGGTCAGGATTGTGTACTCAGACTGGAAGTGGCTTTCAACACAACACTTTCTACTGGGTCCTTTCAGCTGGAGACGCCAGGGCTTGAACCTGGGACCTTCCGATTGCCAAGCGGATGCTCTCCCACTCAGCCGCAGCCCTTTCTGTCCACTGGGAGAGGGAAACAGTACCAAGAGTTTACCTGCATGGTCACTAGAGAGCCAAGCTTGTATGTCAGGAAAACTGGGTTCAGATCCCCACACAAAGTGCATTGGCTCATGTTGGACTAATCGTGACCTTTCTGCCCAACCTACCCCACAGGGTTGTTGTGAAGATAAAACTAGAGGAGGGGGCAGATCACCTGCACAGCTTGGGGAGGAAGGGTGGGCGCTCACCGTGCGATGTGTCTGCCGCAGCGTAATTAAGACAGCCAGAGTCGAGCTCGTTATGCAGATTTGAGCAGTGTGTAATTAGCGGAATTGGCATGCCAATTTTGTGAGTCTCCCCGGAGGCCAAGTTGGACGGGGCCATGGACACCATCTCTGCCTCCCTTCTTTTCTCCTTCCCAGCTCTGTCCAGACAGCCAGAACGTGCTGCAATCAGCCTTTGTGTTTGGAACTTCGTACAAGCGGTCGGTGAGTGGAGTCTTTTGCAGAAAGGCCAATCCTTTTAGGCTCCTGACCAGGGCTTTTTTTTGTAACAGGACCTGCTTTGCATATTAGACCACACCCTCTGATCTAGCCAATCCTCCAAAAGCTTACAGTAGGGCCTGTACAAAGAGCCCTGTAAGCTCTTGGAGGATTGGCTACATCAGATGAAGAAGATAGAAGATATTGGATTTATATCCCGCCCTCCACTCCGAAGAGTCTCAGAGCGGCTCACAATCTCCTTTACCTTCCTCCCCCCCGCCCCCACAACATAAGAACATAAGAGAAGCCATGTTAGATCAGGCCAATGGCCCATCCAGTCCAACATTCTGTGTCACACAGCGGCCAATTATATATATATATATATATATATATATATATATATATATATATATATATATATATACACACACACACACACACACACACACACACACTGTGGCTAATAGCCACTGATGGACCTCTGCTCCATATTTTTATCTAACCCCTTCTTGAAGGTGGCTATGCTTGTGGACGCCACCACCTCCTGTGGCAGTGAATTCCACATGTTAATCACCCTTTGGGTGAAGAAGTACTTCCTTTTATCCGTTTTAACCTGTCTGCTCAGCAATTTCATCGAATGCCCACGAGTTCTTGTATTGTGAGAAAGGGAGAAAAGTACTTCTTTCTCTACTTTCTCCATCCCATGCATTATCTTGTAAACTTCTATCATGTCACCCCTCAGTCGACGTTTCTCCAAGCTAAAGAGCCCTAAGCGTTTCAACCTTTCTTCATAGGGAAGGTGTTCCAGCCCTTTAATCATTTTAGTTGCCCTTTTCTGAACTTTCTCCAATGCTATAATATCCTTTTTGAGGTGCGGCGACCAGAACTGCACACAGTACTCCAAATGAGACCGCACCATCGATTTATACAGAGGCATTATGATACTGGCTGATTTGTTTTCAATTCCCTTCCTAATAATTCCCAGCATGGCGTTGGCCTTTTTTATTGCAAACGCACACTGCCTTGACATTTTCAGTGAATTATCTACCATGACCCCAAGATCTCTCTCTTGGTCTGTCTCTGCCAGTTCACACCCCATCAACTTGTATTTGTAGCTGGGATTCTTGGCCCCAATGTGCATTACTTTGCACTTGGCCACATTGAACCGCATCTGCCACGTTGACGCCCACTCACCCAGCCTCAACAGATCCCTTTGGAGTTCCTCACAATCCTCTCTGGTTTTCACCACCCTGAACAATTTAGTGTCATCCGCAAATTTGGCCACTTCACTACTCACTCCCAACTCTAAATCATTTATGAACAAGTTAAAGAGGATGGGACCCAGTACCGAGCCCTGCGGCACCCCACTGCTTACCGTCCTCCACTGCGAAGACTGCCCATTTATACTTACTCTCTGCTTCCTATTACTCAGCCAGTTTTTGATCCACAAGAGGACCTGTCCTTTTACTCCATGACTCTCAAGCTTTCTAAGGAGCCTTTGATGAGGAACTTTATCAAAAGCTTTCTGGAAGTCAAGGTAAACAACATCTATCGGGTCTCCTTTGTCCACATGTTTGTTCACCCCCTCAAAGAAATGTAACAGGTTAGTGAGGCAAGATCTTCCCTTGCAGAACCCATGCTGAGTCTTCCTCAATAACCCGTGTTCATCAATGTGCCTACTCATTCTGTCCTTGATAATGGTTTCTACCAACTTTCCCGGTATTGAAGTCAGACTGACTGGCCTGTAATTTCCCGGATCTCCTCTGGAACCCTTTTTAAAGATGGGGGTGACATTTGCTACCTTCCAGTCCTCAGGAACGGAGGCAGATTTCAATGAAAGATTACAGATTTTTGTTAGAAGATCCACAAGTTCAACTTTGAGTTCTTTCAGAACTCTCGGATGTATGCCATCCGGACCCGGTGACTTATTAGTTTTTAATTTGTCTATCAGTTGTAGGACCTCCTCTTTTGTCACCTCAATCTGACTCAGGTCTTTCAAGACCCCTTCCAATATTAGTGGTTCTGGGGCGGGCAAACACTTCTCATCTTCCACGGTGAAGACGGAGGTAAAAAATGCGTTCAGCTTCTCAGCCATTTCCCCATCCTCCTTCAGTAATCCTTTTACCCCATGGTCATCCAAGGGCCCCACTGCTTCCCTGGCTGGTTTCCTACTTCTAATATATTTGAAGAAATTTTTATTGTTGGTCTTTATGTTTTTTGCAATATGCTCCTCATAGTCCCTTTTTGCCTGCCTGATCACAGTCTTGCATTTGATTTGCCACTGCCTGTGTTCCCTTTTATTAATCTCACTTGGACTGGTTTTCCACCACTTAAAGGAGTCCTTCTTACCTTTTACAGACACCCTGTGAGATAGATGAAGATATTGGATTTATATCCCGCCCTCCACTCCGAAGAGTCTCAGAGTGGCTCACAATCTCCTTTACCTTCCTCCCCCACAACAGACACCCTGTGAGGTGGGTGAGGCTGAGAGGGCTCTCACAGCAGCTGCCCTTTCGAGGACAACCTCTGCCGGAGCTATGGCTGACCCAAGGCCATTCCAGCAGGTGCAAGTGGAGGAGTTGGGAATCAAACCCGATTCTCCCAGATAAGAGTCCGCACACTTAACCACTACACCAAACTGGCTCTCAAGGAACGATCGGGGGGGGGGGGGGGTAGCCTAATATGCAAAAGAGTTCCTGCTAAAAAAATATCCCTGCCCCCAACAATAGATGCAAGGCAGGGAGAATATGTTGTTGTGAAAATCTTCATCTCGGGGAACAAGAAAGTGGCTGGTAAAACAGAATCCCAAAGTAGCCTTGACTCACTGTTATGTGTGACTTCATCTCTGCTAAGAGCTTTGTGTGACGTCAGCTTTGCTTAACGTTAATTTATTTATTCCCGTTTCTCTGTTTCTCTCTTCTCTCTCCCCCAAATGTCTACTTAATGCAATGCTTCTCGAAGCAAGGAACGATCATCAATCATATCTAATGCAATACCAGCTGGAAAACAAACAAACAAAAATCAAATAAAACTAGATTGCAGCCGGGTCAGCCGTTCAGAACAAAACGCCATGTGTTTGTAAATGGCTAAGTTTTAAAAGTCCCATTTTTAGAAGTCCCATGGAGAGCCAGTTTGGTGTAGTGGTTAAGCGTGCAGACTCTTATCTGGGAGAACCGAGTTTGACTCCCCACTCCTCCACTTGCAGCTGCTGGAATGCCCTTGGGTCAGCCATAGCTCTGGCAGAGGTTGTCCTTGAAAGGGCAGCTGCTGTGAGAGCCCTCTCCAGCCCCACCCACCTCACAGGGTGTCTGTTGTGGGGGAGGAAGGGAAAGGAGATTGTGAGCCGCTCTGAGACTCTTCGGAGTGGAGGGCGGGATATAAATCCAATATCTTCATCTACCTCACAGGGGGTCTGTTGTGGAGGAGGAAGGGAAAGGAGATTGTGAGCCACTCTGAGACTCTTTGGAGTGGAGGGCGGGATATAAATCCAATATCTTCATTTACCTCACAGGGTGACTGTTGAGGGGGGAGGGAAGGTAAAGGAGATTGTGAGCCGCTCTGAGACTCTTCAGAGTGAAGGGCGGGATATAAATCCAATATCTTCTTCTTCTTCTTCTTCCATTTCAAAGGGCCCGGATTCCAAGTCCCGTGAGCTTCAGAAGGGAGCTGACTCCCCACAGCTTGGGGCCTGTTGCAGAAGCAAACCTACAGATGCTTTAGAACAGTTGCTTAAAATAAATCAATTTCTCCTGCAAAGGCGGTTTGGCGTGGAACAGGGATGAGTCTTGGCTTTAAGGACATAAGAGAAGCCATGTTGGATCAGGCCAATGGCCCATTCAGTCCAACACTCGGGTTCACACAGTGGCCAAAAAAACCCAGGTGCCATCAGGAGGTCCATCGGTGGGGCCAGGATGCTAGAAGCCCTCCCACTGTGCCCCCCGCAAAGCACCAAGAATACAGAGCATCACTGCCCCAGACAGAGAGCTCCATCAATACCCTGTGGCTAATAGCCACTGATGGACCTCTGCTCCAGATGTTTATCCAATCCCCTCTTGAAGCTGCCTATGCTTGCAGCTGCCACCACCTCCTGTGGCAGTGAATCCCATGTCTTAATCACCCTCTGGGTGAAGAAGGACTTCCTTTTATCCATTCTAACCCGACTGCTCAGCAATTTCATGGAGTGCCCACAAGTTCTCAGATTGTGAGAAAGGGAGAAAAGTCCTTTCTCTACCTTCTCTGTCCCACACAGAACCTTGTAAGCCTCGATCGTGTCACCTCCTCAGTCGATGTTTCTCCAAGCTAAAAGAACCCCAAGTGTTTTAACCTTTTCTTTCTCTTTTCCTGGCCTGTGTTGCTATAGTGCTCCCTGGAAGTCTTATCCCCGCTGCAAAGAGATCCTGAGCCCACCTTTTACGAGTTGTTCTTGCAGTACGAAGATGCCAACGGGAATGTCAGGTGGTGGCCAGTTCCTGTAGAGAACCCTGCAATAAGCAAAAGCACTCCAGGTGAGACCTGCCTTCCTCCTTGCCACCAAGTAAAAATGCTTGTTAGCCAGCACAGCCATATCTGTTCTTTATGACTTCCCTTAGCCTCAGCCCCAGACCTTAGGGCAGGGGTGTTAAACATGCGGCCCGGGGGCCAAATCAGGCCCTCGGGTGGTTCCTATCAGGTCCTTGAGCACCTGTCTCTTGTCTGCTTCCTTCTCCCTCTCTTTTGCTTCCTTCTGCATAACAGCTTGTTTTGCAAAGCTTGCTCAGCTGAACAGCAGAGCTACTGAGCCAAGCCTTTCTTCCTTCTATTGGCTGAGGCTCCCCCCCCCAGTCGCCTGGGGAAGGAAGGAAAGAGACAGAGCTTCCCTTGCCCAGTTCCCTTGATCCCATGGGAGAGATACAAAGAAAGCACCTTTAAGACCAACCAGTGCTAATGTTTTAAGCATGTTTTTCGTTTTGTTTTGGGGTTTTTTTAAATCTTTAGTCATGTTTGTCTGTGTCCTTTCAAAAGTTTATATCTCTGCTGCCTAATCTTAAATAGGTCCACACATGGCCAGGTCCGACATGGCCCAGCCTGGCTTGACAAGATCTCATTTAGGTCGGATCTGGCCCTTGTAACGGATGAGTTCAATACCCCTGCCTTAGGGACTACATATCCCACAATCCCTTCTCCTTCCGGCCCCTAAATCCTTCTGATCTGAGTTTTGGGGGCAGAGCATTCACAATTCGACTTCTGCAAGCTGCAAAACAGTCTGTGTGTAAATACTAAGGTTGGGCCTGTGCAGCGGCAAGTATAAAGGCAGTCCTCTGCTAGCCATCTTTCTGAGATCCCGTCCACAAGAAAATTAGAGCAGATTATTCTGCAAATGTTTGTCTTAATATTTGCAAACCGAAGCATGAAACAGTAATTGTCACGCGTGGATTTCACTGCCCCAGGAGGTGGCTCCAGGCATAGACAGCTTCAAAAGGGGATTGGATAAACACAGGGCTTTTTTTTTTTTGTAGCAGGAACTCTTTTGCATATTAGGCCAAACCCCCCTGATGTAGCCAATCCTCGTGGAGTTTACCATAGGCCCTGTACTAAGAGCCCTGTAAGCTCTTGGAGGATTGGCTTTATCAGGGGGTGTGGCCTAATATACAAAGGAGTACCTTCTGCAAAAAAAGCCCTGGCAAACATATGGAGCAGAGGGCCTATTAGCTACAAGGTCTAGTATGGAACTCTATGTCTGGGGCAGTGATGCTCTGTATTCATGGTACTTGAGGGAGGGAACAGTGGGAGGGCTTCTGGAGTTCTGGTCCCACTGGTGGACCTCCTGATGGCACCTGGGTTTTTTGGCCACTGTGTGACACAGAGTGTTGGACTGGATGGGCCATTGGCCTGATCCAACATGGCTTCCCTTATGTTCTTATGTGGCACAGAGTGTTGGACTGGATGGGCCATTGGCCTGATCCAACATGACTTCCCTTATGTTCTTATGTGGCACAGAGTGTTGGACTGGATGGGCCATTGGCCTGATCCAACAGGGCTTCTCTTATGTTCTTCTGTGACACAGAGTGTTGGACTGGATTGACCATTGGCCTGACCCAGCATGGCTTCTCTTATGTTCTTCTGTGACACAGAGTGTTGGACTGGATGGGCCATTGGCCTGATCCAACATGGCTTCTCTTATGTTCTTCTGTGACACAGAGTGTTGGACTGGATGGGCCACTGGCCTGATCCAACATGGCTTCTCTTATGTTCTTCTGTGACACAGAGTGTTGGACTGGAGGGGCCACTGGCCTGATCCAACATGGCTTCTCTTATGTTCTTCTGTGACACAGAGTGTTGGACTGGAGGGGCCACTGGCCTGATCCAACATGGCTTCTCTTATGTTCTTCTGTGACACAGAGTGTTGGACTGGATGGGCCACTGGCCTGACCCAACATGGCTTCCCTTATGTTCTTCTGTGACACAGAGTGTTGGACTGGAGGGGCCACTGGCCTGATCCAACATGGCTTCTCTTATGTTCTTCTGTGACACAGAGTGTTGGACTGGAGGGGCCACTGGCCTGATCCAACATGGCTTCTCTTATGTTCTTCTGTGACACAGAGTGTTGGACTGGATGGGCCACTGGCCTGACCCAACATGGCTTCCCTTATGTTCTTCTGTGACACAGAGTGTTGGACTGGATGGGCCATTGGCCTGATCCAAACGGCTTCTCATGTTCTTATATCTGGGACAGTGATGTTCTGTATGCTTGGTGTTTGAGGGGCAACAGTGGGAGGGCTTCTAGAATTCTGGCCCTACTGTGCGACGCAGTGTGTTGGCCTGATCCAACATGGCTTCTCTTACGTTCTTATGTTCATAAATTCTTCAGTTCTGGCACAATTCTCTCCCTCCTATGTTTCCATCAGGAGCACTAAACTCTTGGGCATTTCGAAGGTTCTTTCTGGTGGATGGGCTGTCTGGCAGAAAGCAGAACTTGACTGATCCCCCCAAAACTGTGACTCTTGTGACAGAATTGCTACTCAGGTAAATGAAAATAACACAGATGTGATTCAGGAATGCAAAAGGAAAAAATGGTAGACATAGAAATTTTACAAGAATTTGCTTTACTCTGCTCTGGTAAGACCTCACCTGGAGTATTGTGTTCAGTTTTGGGCACCACATTTTAAGAAGGATCTAGACAAGCTGGAACGGGTCCAGAGGAGGGCGACGAAGATGGTGAGGGGTCTGTAGACTGAGTCCTATGAAGAAAGGTTGAAGGAGCTGGGTATGTTTAGCCTGGAGAGGAGGCGGCTGAGAGGTGATAGGATCACCATCTTCAAGTACTTGAAGGGCTGTCATCTAGAGGATGATGTAGAATTGTTTTCTGTGGCCCCAGAAGGCAGCACCAGAACCAATGGGTTGAAATTAAATCAAAAGAGTTACTGGCTCAACATTAGGAAGAACTCCCTGACAGTTAGAGCAGTTCCTCAGTGGAACAGGCTTTCTCAGGAGGTGGTGGGCTCTCCTTCCTTGGAGGTTTTGAAACAGAGGCTAGATGGCCATCTGACAGCAATGTGGATTCTGTGAATTTAGGGGGAGGTGTTTGTGAGTTTCCTGCATTGTGCAGGGGGTTGGACTAGATGACCCTGGAGGTCTCTTCCAATTCTATGATTCTATGACTGTTAAGAGCGGTTCCTCAGTGGAACAGACTTCCTCGGGAGGTGGTGGGCTCTTCTTCCTTGGAGGTTTTTCAACAGAGGCTAGATGGCCATCTGACAGCAATGAAGGAGGATGTGTATGTGAGTTTCCTGCATTGTGCAGGGGTTGGACTCTCCAACTCTATGACTCTATGAATAACAGTGTCCGTAAGTGTGCACAGAGGAAGTGCTTTCAGGGGAAAAAAAGCCTTCACAACCACATAGTGTACGTGATAAATAATTTCCATAGTTTGCGTGCTGCTGCAATGCACCTGTGCGTGCGCACAGGCTTTGTTGGATAGTCACATTCCCGGAACTTGAGCTGCGGCTTGGCTAAATTTGGAAACCGAGCACTGCCCTATTTATCCGTAGCTCATGCTTTCAGTTTGATATCTGCCCCCCACCCCACCCCTTGCGGTGGATCCAAGAGCATCTGCTTCGGGCCCCTCCGCGTCCTCAGATTGTGCCACCTTCAGGAGATTAATCTTGCAAGCCCTTCTGTCCAATTAACACCCTTCTCCTACGCCGCAGTTCAGTTTCCCCCGTCGCGGCTGAAGCTCCATCACTCATCCTTCTAATTGTTTGCTTTGTCCCCCCGGTTAAATCTCCTCCTTTTCTCTTGGCTTTCGACAGCGTCTACCTGCCAACTGGTAGCCCGAGAAGCCACCCCCCTTTCCTTCTGACGGTGAAATATGCGGAGCAAGGCAGCCCTGGAATTGCACAGGCAAGTGCGGGAGGGGGCAAAAGGTTCTGCCTCCTTTTCCTGGAGGGACGCGAGAGGGGGAATTCATATCTGCGCCAGCAGCTGAACTGCTAAAATGGCTGGATTTCTGCATTGTGTTCTCCCACCCAGACTGCGGCCTTGGCCTCTGGCAGCTGTTGCTTCGGCAGGTGTTAATTAGAAGCAAGCCCGTGTGTATGTGCGGGGAGAGGGTTTTCAGGGTCAAAAGCAAGTTTTCGCTTCCACTTGCCTGAAGGAGCGAGAGCAGAAGCAAGAAAAGGCGAACCTGCCTTTCATGAGAGAGAAGGTCACCCAGGATGGGCACGGGCAGGGGTGGCCAAACTGGCTCAGGAGCCACCTGTGGCTCTTTGCGGTGGCTACAAAGGCCTATGCAGTTTTGGGCTGTATTAACAGAAGTCTAGTGTCCACATCACTTGATGCGATGGTGAGGGGTCTGGAGACCGAGGTCTATGAGGAAAGGTTGAAGGTTGAAGGAGCTGGGTATGTTTAGCCTGGAGAGGAGGCGGCTGAGAGGTGATAGGATCACCATCTTCAAGGACTTGAAGGGCTGTCTTAAAGAGGATGGTGTGGAATTGTGGGTTGAAATTAAATCAGAAGAGTTTCCAGCTCAACATTAGGAAGAACTTCCTGACCGTTAGAGCGGTTCCTCAGTGGAACAGGCTTCCTCCTCGGGAGGTGGTGGGCTCTCTTTCCTTGGAGGTTTTTAAGCAGAGGCTAGATGGTCGTCTGACAGCAATGAGGATCCTGTGAATTTAGGGGGAAGTGTTTGTGAGTTCCCTGCATTGTGCAGGGGTTTGGACTAGATGACCCTGGAGGTCTCTTCCAATTCTATGATTCTATGACTGTTATGAGCGGTTCCTCAGTGGAACAGGCTTCCTCCTCGGGAGGTGGTGGGCTCTCCTTCCTTGGAGGTTTTTGATCAGAGGCTAGATGGCCATCTGACAGCAATGAGGATCCTGTGAATTTAGGGGCAGGTATTTGTGAGTTTTCTGCCTTGTGCAGGGGGTTGGACGAGATGACCCTGGAGGTCCCTTCCAACTCTATGATTCTATGACGTATTGTGTGGCTCTTGAAGCCCCCACTGCCCTGCTGACCAGCCTGGGGAAGGCAATTGTCTCTTTAAATCACTTCTCCAAGCCAGCTGGCAGCTTGGAGTATGCATTTAAAGTTGCTTTCTTTCCACCGCCCTCCCTCCCCCTCCCTCCCTTCCTTCCTTCCTTCCTTCCTTGGCTCTTAAACATCTGACGTTTCTTCTTTGTGGTTTTTACATTAAGCAAGTTTGGCCACCCCTGGGCAAGGTTATCTTTGGGCTGTAAGCTCAGCGGGCGCAGGGGATGGTGGTTCTCTCCAGGGAGACCAGAGGGAGAGGCTCAGACTCACACATGATGAAACTGCCTCACACTGAATCAGACCCTTGGTCTGTCAAGGTCAGCATTGTCTACTCAGACTGGCAGCCGCTCTGCAGGGTCTCGGGCTCGAGACAGAGAGCTGGTTTGGTGTAGTGGTTAGGAGTGCAGACTCTGATCTGGAAGAACCGGGTTTGATTCCCCGCTGCTCCATGTGCAGTTGCTGGGGTCACCTTGGGTCAGCCACAAGTTTTCAGCAGAGCTGTTCTCTCAAGAACAGTTCTCTCACAGCTCTCTCAGCCCCGCCCACCTCAGGTTTCTGTTGTGGGGAGAGGAAGGGAAAGGATATTATAACATGCTGTGAAATTCTGAGTGAAGAGTGGGGTATAAATCCAGTCTCTTCCTCCTCCTCTTCCTCCTCCTCCTCCTCCAATGAAGAGATTTTTCTAGTATTTGTGTGTGTGTGTGTGTGTTTGTTTGCATGCTTGTGTGCCTTGGGGAAGCTTGGAGACTATTTAAAACTATAATCCTAGAAGCTCAGATAAAATACATACCACAAGTTAGGAAAGGCACAAACAGGTATAAGAAGAGGCCAGCATGGTTAACAAACAAAGTAATGGAAGCTGTAAAAGGTAAGAAGGACTCCTTTAAGCGGTGGAAAACCAGTCCAAGTGAGATTAATAAAAGGGAACACAGACAGTGGCAAATCAAATGCAAGACTGTGATCAGGCAGGCAAAAAGGGACTATGAGGAGCATATTGCAAAAAACATAAAGACCAACAATAAAAATTTCTTCAAATATATTAGAAGTAGGAAACCAGCCAGGGAAGCAGTGGGGCCCTTGGATGACCATGGGGTAAAAGGATTACTGAAGGAGGATGGGGAAATGGCTGAGAAGCTGAATGCATTTTTTGCCTCCGTCTTCACCGTGGAAGATGAGAAGTGTTTGCCCGCCCCAGAACCACTAATATTGGAAGGGATGTTGAAAGACCTGAGTCAGATTGAGGTGACAAAAGAGGAGGTCCTACAACTGATAGACAAATTAAAAACTAATAAGTCACCGGGTCCGGATGGCATACATCCGAGAGTTCTGAAAGAACTCAAAGTTGAACTTGTGGATCTTCTAACAAAAATCTGTAATCTTTCATTGAAATCTGCCTCCGTTCCTGAGGACTGGAAGGTAGCAAATGTCACCCCCATCTTTAAAAAGGGTTCCAGAGGAGATCCGGGAAATTACAGGCCAGTCAGTCTGACTTCAATACCGGGAAAGTTGGTAGAAACCATTATCAAGGACAGAATGAGTAGGCACATTGATGAACACGGGTTATTGAGGAAGACTCAGCATGGGTTCTGCAAGGGAAGATCTTGCCTCACTAACCTGTTACATTTCTTTGAGGGGGTGAACAAACATGTGGACAAAGGAGACCCGATAGATGTTGTTTACCTTGACTTCCAGAAAGCTTTTGATAAAGTTCCTCATCAAAGGCTCCTTAGAAAGCTTGAGAGTCATGGAGTAAAAGGACAGGTCCTCTTGTGGATCAAAAACTGGCTGAGTAATAGGAAGCAGAGAGTGAGTATAAATGGGCAGTCTTCGCAGTGGAGAACGGTAAGCAGTGGGGTGCCGCAGGGCTCGGTACTGGGTCCCATCCTCTTTAACTTGTTCACAAATGATTTAGAGTTGGGAGTGAGCAGTGAAGTGGCCAAATTTGCGGATGACACTAAATTGTTCAGGGTGGTGAGAACCAGAGAGGATTGTGAGGAACTCCAAAGGGATCTGTTGAGGCTGGGTGAGTGGGCGTCAACGTGGCAGATGCGGTTCAATGTGGCCAAGTGCAAAGTAATGCACATTGGGGCCAGGAATCCCAGCTACAAATACAAGTTGATGGGGTGTGAACTGGCAGAGACAGACCAAGAGAGAGATCTTGGGGTCATGGTAGATAATTCACTGAAAATGTCAAGACAGTGTGCGTTTGCAATAAAAAAGGCCAACGCCATGCTGGGAATTATTAGGAAGGGAATTGAAAACAAATCAGCCAGTATCATAATGCCTCTGTATAAATCGATGGTGCGGTCTCATTTGGAGTACTGTGTGCAGTTCTGGTCGCCGCACCTCAAAAAGGATATTATAGCATTGGAGAAAGTTCAGAAAAGGGCAACTAAAATGATTAAAGGGCTGGAACACCTTCCCTATGAAGAAAGGTTGAAACGCTTAGGGCTCTTTAGCTTGGAGAAACGTCGACTGAGGGGTGACATGATAGAAGTTTACAAGATAATGCATGGGATGGAGAAAGTAGAGAAAGAAGTACTTTTCTCCCTTTCTCACAATACAAGAACTCGTGGGCATTCGATGAAATTGCTGAGCAGACAGGTTAAAACGGATAAAAGGAAGTACTTCTTCACCCAAAGGGTGATTAACATGTGGAATTCACTGCCACAGGAGGTGGTGGCGTCCACAATCATAGCCACCTTCAAGAAGGGGTTAGATAAAAATATGGAGCAGAGGTCCATCAGTGGCTATTAGCCACAGTGTGTGTGTGTGTATATATATATATATATATATATATATATATATATATATATATATATATATATATATATATATATATATATATATATATATATTGGCCGCTGTGTGACACAGAATGTTGGACTGGATGGGCCATTGGCCTGATCTAACATGGCTTCTCTTATGTTCTTATGTTCTTATGCCTGGAAGTTGTGACCTCTGCTGACCCCTAATGGGGCCTGGATGTTTTTCAGAGAGGCAGCTTTCTAATGCCTGCCTCTGCATCCCGGCCCTGGTATTCCTTGGAGGTCTCCCATCCAAGTACTTGCCAGGGTTGAACCTGCTTAGCTTCCCAGATCTGATGTGATCACATTTGCCTGGGCTATCCAGGTTAGGGCAATGAAGAGATCTTGACTGTTTGCCTGGAATTAAAATGACATTGGCTACAGCTAATGCTCCAAACCCACAAATAATAATGGTGGAAAATATGAACAAGTTTGGTGTAATGGTGAAGTGTGTGGACTCTTATCTGGGAGAACCGGGTTTGATTCCCCACTCCTCCACTTGCAGCTGCTGGAATGGCCTTGGGTCAGCCATAGCTCTTGCAGAGCTGTCTCTGAAAGGGCAGCTTCTGGGAGAGATCTCTCAGCCCCACCTACCTCACAAGGTGTCTGTTGTGGGGGAGGAAGGTAAAGGAGATTGTAAGCCACTCTGAGACTCTGAGATTCAGAGTGTAGGGCGGGGTATAAATCCAATATCTTCTTCTTCATCATTGTCAGCCAGTTTGGTGTAGTGGTGAAGTGTGTGGACTCTTATCTGGGAGAATTGGGTTTGACTCCCCACTCCTCCACTTGCAGTGGCTGGAAAAGCCTTGAGTCAGACATAGTTATCACAGAGCTGTCATTGAAAGGGCAGTTTCTGTCAGAGCTTCCTCAGCCCCACCAATATCAGAGGCAGTGTTCCCTCTAAGCTGAGTTAGCATGAGCTAGCTCACAGATTTTTAGCCTTCAGCTCCCACATTTTTGTCTTAGCTCAGGAAGGATGACCCCAGAGCACACTAATTTATGCAGTAGCTCACAACTTTCATGCCAGAAGCTCACAAAGTAGAATTTTTGCTCACAAGATGCTGCAGCTTAGAGAGAACATTGCTCACAGGGTGTCTATTGTGGGGAAGAAGAAGAAGAAGAAGAAGAAGAAGAAGAAGAAGAAGAAGAAGAAGAAGAAGAAGAAGAAGAAGAAGAAGAAGATGATGATGATGATGATGATGATGATGATGATGATGATGATATTGGATTTATATCCTGCCCTCCACTCCGAAGAGTCTCAGAGCGGCTCACAATCTCCTTTACCTTCCTCCCCCACAACAGACACCCTGTGAGGTAGATGAAGATATTGGATTTATATCCCTCCCTCCACTCCAAAGAGTCTCAGAGCGGCTCACAATCTCCTTTCCCTTCCTCCCCCGACAACAGACACCCTGTGAGGTAGATGAAGATATTGGATTTATATCCCTCCCTCCACTCCAAAGAGTCTCAGAGCGGCTCACAATCTCCTTTCCCTTCCTCCCCCACAACAGACACCCTGTGAGGTAGATGAAGATATTGGATTTATATCCCGCCCTCCACTCCGAAGAGTCTCAGAGCGGCTCACAATTTCCTTTATCTTCCTCCCCCACAACAGACACCCTGTGAGGTGGGTGGGGCTGGAGAGGGCTCTCACAGCAGCTGCCCTTTCAAGGACAATCTCTGCCAGAGCTATGGCTGACCCAAGGCCATCTCAGCAGGTGCAAGTGGAGGAGGGGGGAATCAAACCCGGCTCTCCCAGATAAGAGTCTGCACACTTAACCACTACACCAAACTGTCTCTCCTAGGAAGGAAGGGAAGGGAGACTGTGAGTTGCTCTGAGACTCTGAGTGGAGGGTGGCATATAAATCCAATCTCCTCTTCTTCCTCTTCTCATTGGTGAAACATGTACTGACGACTGCAGGTACTGATGTCCTTACAGGGCTGAAGGCTGGCTCCCTTGAGGCCGTTTCAAGTTTGGAAAATAGTTCATAGCAGAAGAACTTAAGCGTCTTTTCTCTGTGCCCCCAAGTCACACCTACCTGAGACGGCTCCGTATGTCCCTGAGAATTAAGCCCAAAGCACTACATGTTTGATCAGAAGCCCTTGTGGCTGTCATGTAGAGTTTTTGTAGTGTGCGACTAGGCCCTTCGCAGGCGTTGATGGGTACAGTAAAAGAGCGCAGAGCCACAGTTGCGGCCAAAGCATCATTTTTCTGAGTCTGGTATAGAGACTTTTGCAAAACCGAAAGTTTTTACATTGCGTGTCTGGGCGGTCATTCCTTGTATTAAGAACAACATTGTCTGCAAAACTGAGACCATCTTCTGTGCACAAGACTAGACGGGGTTTTTTTTGGGGGGGGGGGGGGATAATGGGGCATAAAAGCATTCCAGGGAGATCTTTGTCAGCTAGCTTCATTTTGCAAAAATCTTTCCAAAACTTCAAAAGAGACGGATCTCGGCCGAGACTTTCTCACCAGCTGAGGGGATGCAGCTTATGTCCCCTCCCCCCCCCCGCTTACGCCTTTATCCTCTCTCTCTGCAGGCATCGTTTTCCGTCGCTTATAATCAAGATCCCGGAACGGCTCAGCGAGATACAGACGTGAGTCACTGTCTTGTCAAGACTCCAGAGGGGAAACCAGGGTAGACTTGCAGATTCCACAAGAGCCTTTGGTGTTTATTGTGACTGTGTGCAATTCTAGTTTGCCTCCTTGTGGTGCATCCTGGATAAGCTAGAACAGGGGTGTTGAACATGCAATTTGGGGGCCAAATCAGGCCCCCGGAGGACTCCTATTAGGCCCCTGAACAGCTGACTGTCATCTGCTTTCTTCTCCCTATATTTTGCTTTCTTTTACATAACAGCTTGCTTTGCAAGGCTTGCTCAATCGCACAGCAGAGCTACTGAGCCAAGCCTTTCATCCTTCTATTGGCTGAGGCTCCCCCCCCAGTCCCCTGGGGAGGGAGGGAAAGAGCCAGAGCTTCCTTTGCCTAGTTCCCTGGATCCCATGAGAGAAATACAAAGAAAGCATCTTTAAGACCGATGAATGCTAACGTTTTAAGCATGTTTTAAGTTTTTTTAAATATATGTTTGTGTTCTTTATAAAATTTATATCTCTGCTACCTAATCTTAAATAGGTACACACATGGTCCGGCTCAGCAAGGTCTCATTTATGTCAGATCCGGCTCTCATAACAAATAATTTTGACACCCCTGAGCTAGAACTTGTGGCTGCCATACAATAAATTCTACTTGGGCTCAACTCTGACTGGAGTTTGTTCATAACGGGCAGGAACCTGGTTTATTTGGGGGGGCGGTATGCTCTCTCTCCCTCCCTTCTCTTCCATCCTGCAGCCAGTTACAAAATAAGTTTTTCCCTTAGCTCCAGTTTGCTCTGATGTTCCACTCTTTTCCTGCGGCCTGCAACTTTTCCTAGCGTGAGCGTCTTTTCCGGTGACTTGTCTTCTCGTAAGGTGACCAAAGTACAGCAGCCTCAGCTGAATCGTTTTTAGCTTCTAGGGAGAAGTTCGGGCTCGATTTGATCCGGAACCCCCTGATTTGTCTTTGGGGCCGTTCAGGGTAGCTGTTCATTTATTTTGTAGAGTTATAGCCCGGCCTTTCCCATAATGGGCTCAGGACAGATCACAACACGGTAAAACAATTAAAACCAACAATAAAACAATTAAACAGTTAAAACAATTAAGCCACTAAATCAAAATTAATTTAAGGCAGCATGAATTGCATGAGCACGTGAATTAAGGCAAGATTGTCGCAGGCGAATTAGCTATCCAACGAATGTCAGCGGTATTGGCCCGATTTTTAGCAATCAAGATGTCAGTCAGTGCTGGGAGGCCAATCGGATGGTGTACTGAAATGAGGACGCTCGCTTGCCTCAACCATAGGCCTGGCGGAACAGCTTCGTTTTATAGGCCCTCCGGAATGGTAACAAATTCGGTAGGGCCCGAATCTCCACAGGAAGCTGATTCCACCAGGCCCTGGTCGAGACAAGCCAGATGTTCCTTGGGCCAGGGATGGTCAAAAGACGTTGCCTGGTTGATCATAATGACCTTTGGGGCTCATATGGGGAGAGACGGTCCCGCAGTTATGTCTGTCCCAGGCCACGCCAGGCTTTAAACGTCAGCTGTGAAGCTCTTCCCCAACACTACTACCGTTTTTGCACACAGCTTACCTCGCAGTCACATTCCTGTTCCCTCCGCAGCGTCCGGTCGGATTTCCCACCATCTGCACTGAAGTTACAGGAAGTGCTGCAGCTTTTGCGTAGCAAATGTAAACTGCTAAAACCCAGTTTACGTTTGCTACGCAGAAGCCGCGGCACTTCCTGTAACTCCGGCGCAGATGGTGGGAAATCCGACCGAACGCTGCGGAGGCAACCGGATTGTGACTGCGAGGTAAGCTGTGTGCGAAAATGGTACACATTTCATCCTGGCTCTCAGTTTCTCAGGCTGCCCGTGTTCAGAAATCATGGCAAATTGGAGGGCACAAAAGGCTTCATTTTTCGGCCTCTGTGCACCATGCAGGGCTGGTGGGAAGAGGGAAGAAGGGTGCGAGCGCGGCCTGGTTTGTAGCCCTCAGACGTAAGCTCCACTTTGTCGGTGACCTCCAACTCAACAGTCTGTCAAATCCGACAGGAGGGCTCGTAATCCACAAAGCTTTTGCTGCTCCGCATGTTAAGGTGACGCGTGATGTCGTGTGCAACAGAGAGTGCACTTTGTGCAGAGAATGCAAGCCAGCCTGAGGCGTTTGCGATGAGGCGGCTTGTGCCAACTCCAGGTGGCAAAATCCCTGGATATTTGGGGGTGGAGCCTGGGAAAGGAAGAGTCTGGGAAGGGGAGGGACCTCAGCAGGATATAAGGCCATAGACTCCACCCACTGAAGCAACCATTTCCTCCTGGGGAAGGATGGCCAAACTGTGGCTCGGGAGCCACGTGTGGCTCTTTCACACATATTGTGTGGCTCTTGAAGCCCTCACTGCTCTATTGGATGGCTTGGAGAAAGCATTTAGAGTGCAAGTTCTTTCTTTCTTTCTTTCTTTCTTTCTTTCTTTCTTTCTTTCTTTCTTTCTTTCTTTCTTTCTTTCTTTCTTTCTTTCTTTCTTTCTTTCTTCCTTCCTTCCTTTCTCTCTCTCTCTTTCTCTTTCTTCCTCTCTCTCTCCCTCCCTTCCTGCTCTCAAACATCTGTCCTTCCTTCCTTCCTTCCTTCTCTCAAACATCTGCCGTTCCTGTCTTAACGGCTCTCAAACATCTGGCGTTTATTCTTTGTGGCTCTTCCGTTAAGCAAGTGTGGCCACCCCTGCTCCAGGGGAACTGGTCTCTGTCTGGAGATCACTCACAATCCCAGGAGTTCTCCAGGCCCCACCTGGAGGTTGGCGACAATACGTGGCGGAATGACTGGCAGGAAAGGAAAGATTCCAGAAGCCTGGAGAGGTGGAAGTCTCTTGATAGGGCTGGTTGAGGAAGAGGGAGAGAAATGAGGAAGAGAGGCATCTGGGCTACTTCTGATCTTCTGGGGACATGGGGGCGCGGGGTGGGCGGAGCTAGGCCATCTCTCTGGGGTGCCCCCTGAGTCTCCTCCACAGCTCCAACTGAACTCGATCCCAGGCTCACCAAGGATTAGGCGGAAGGCTTAGCGGAATGTCAGGGCTTGCAGGCGCAAGGAAGCAATAATGTTTCTGAGCGTGCGTGGAGGGAACGGAATGCAGGAGGCAGGCAGAGAAAAAACCATCTTTCCTCCTACCCGAGATCCTGTCACCGGGTTCAACCTGTGCTTGGCCTTTGATCCAGAGAGCGCCGTCTGTTTCCCATGACACGGTGGGTGCCTAGCGGCCTTATCTCTGCAGCAGATGGCCCCGCCGGTTGGTTCTTGACTGTCAGGAAACTGATTGTCAGATGCTCATCAAGGCTTGGCCCCTCCCTGACTTCCTCCCTCCCAGCTTAGCAACAGGCTGGTTTTTAAATCCGTGTAGATTAGGGGTGACCAAACTTGCTTAATGTAAGACTCTCATAAACGGGCCTCAGATTCATCAGGAGCTCACAGGAGCACAGCTCCTAAATCTTTCTCAGGGTTCCTCCTCCTCCCCCCCACTTACCTTGTCCATTGCATAGTAGGTGCAGCTGCATAACAATCCCTGGATGAGCTCCACCACCTATTTTTCTACAAAACGACCCCTGCTCATAGAATAAATGTCAGATGTTTGATAGCTGCAAGACAAGGAAGGAGAGAGAGCTGGAAAGAAAGCAACTCTAAATTTAAATGCATTCTCCAAGCCGCTGGCTGGCTGGCTTGACTTGGAGAAGTGATTTAAAGAGAGAAACGCCTTCTCGAAGGCAGCTGATGAGGTGGTGGGGACTTCAAGAGCCACATGTGGTTCCCGAGCTGCAGTTTGACCACCCTTGGCTTAGCACATGACGTTTTACAGCACTCAGTGCTGGCTCTCTGCCTCTGTTTTAGTTCAAATCGAAGGAAGGAGAGCCCACCACCTCCCGAGAAAGCCTGTTCCAATGAGGAACCACTCTAATTGTCAAGAAGTTCTTCCTAATGTCGAGTTTCCGGCTCAACATTAGGAAGAACTTCCTGACCATTAGAGTGGTTTCTCAGTGGAACAGGCTTCCTCCTCGGGAGGTGGTGGGTTCTCCTTCCTTGGAGGTTTTTCAACAGAGGCTAGAGGGCCATCTGACAGCAATGCTGATCCCGTGGACTTAGAGGGAGGCCTTTGTGACTTTCCTGCATTGTACAGGGGGTTGGACTTGATGACCCTAGAGGAGCTGGGGATGTTTAGCCTGGAGAGGAGACAGCTGAGAGGTGATAGGATCACCACCTTCAAGTACTTGAAGGGCTGTCATATAGAGGATGGTGTGGAATTATTTTCTGTGGCCCCGGAAGGTTGGACCAGAACCAATGGGTGGAAATTAAATCAAAAGAGTTTCCGGTTCAACATTAGGAAGAACTTCCTGACCGTTAGAGCGGTTCCTCAGTGGAACAGGCTTCCTCCTCGGAAGGTGGTGGGCTCTCCTTCCTCGGAGGTTTTGAAACGGAGGCTGGATGGCCATCTGACAGCAATGAGGATCCTGTGAATTTAGGGGGAGGCGTTTGTGAGTTTCCTGCATTGTGCAGGGAGTTGGACTCGATGACCCTGGAGATCCCTTCCCATTCTATGAGGTCTCTTCCAACTCTATGATTCTATGATTCATACTGCGGGCAGCATCTCAAGGTGAGATGGGGAATACCAGGTCTTTCCGACTGGTTTCCCTTTGATTTCCTTGATGAAGGACACTCACCTTTCCATCCTCCCCCTCTCGACAGATTGCGTTTGGAGTCCTTGGATCTCTCGCTGTTTTGTATGCTTTGCTGAAAGCGAGCACTTGGGCCCGGCGCTCACGGCTTCAGAACATAAATCTTATGGTAAGGGTCACCGTTCACATCGGCATCGTGCGTGGCTGGTGCCTCTGGAAAGTTGCAAGAGGTTAGGAGATGCCAATCCCAATAAAGTTGTGGTGTTCCTGTACCTGTGGAACAGAGGCGGTTGCCATTTTCCCTTGGGCCTGTAGGCAACAGCACACAACCCTTTTATTTATTTATTGCTTCATTTATTATGAATAATAATAAGGATTGTCTGTTATTGTTGTTTCCAGGGGTGGAATTCTAGCCGGAGCTCCCTTGCATATTAGGCCACACATCCCTGATGTAGCCAGTCCTCCAAGAGCTCACAAGGCTCTTTTTTCTGAGCTCTTGGAGGAGTGGCTATATCAAAAGGGTGTGGCCTAACATGCAAAGGTGCTAGAATTCCCCCCTGGTGTTGTTTCTGTTGTTGTTGTGAACATATGAAGTTGCCTTCTACTGAATCAGACCCTCCTGGGTCCATCAAAGTCAGTCTTGTCTACTCAGACTGGCAGCGGCTCTCCAGGGTCTCAAACGGAGGTTTTTCGCACCTATTTGCCTGGACGCTTTTTAGTTGGAGATGCCGGGGATTGAACCTGGGATCTTCTGCTTACCAAGCAGATGCTCTACCACTGAGTCACTGTCCCTCCCCTAATATGAACGTATGAAGCTGCCTTCTACTGAATCAGACCCTCCTTGGTCCATCAAAGTCAGTCTTGTCTACTCAGGCTGGCAGCAGCTATCCAGGGTCTCAAGCTGTGGTTTTTCACGCCTACTTGCCTGGACCCTTTTTAGTTGGAGATGCCAGGGATTGAACCTGGGACCTTCTGCTTACCAAGCAGATGCTCCACCACTGAGCCACCGTCCCTCCCCTTAGACATATGAACATATGAAGCTGCCTTCTACTGAATCAGACCCTTGTTGATCCATCAAAGTCAGCCTTGTCTAATCAGACTGGCAGCGGCTCTCCAGGGTCTCAAGCTGAGGTTTTTCACACCTACTTGCCTGGACCCTTTTTTGGAGATGCCAGGGATTGAACCTGGGACCTTCTGCTTCCCAAGCAGATGCTCTACCACTGAGCCACTGTCCCTCCCCTAACTGGCAGCAGCTCTCCAGGGTCTCAAGCTGAGGTTTTTCACGCCTATTTGCCTGGATCTTTTTTAGTTGGAGATGCCGGGGATTGAACCTGGGACAGCCTGCTTATCAAGCAGATGCTCTACCACTGAGCCATCATTCCTCCCCTAATATGAACATATGAAGCTGCCTTCTACTGAATCAGACCCTCAGTTCATCAAAGTCAGTCTTGTCCACTCAGACTGGCAGCAGCTCTCCAGGGTCCCCAGCTGAGGTTTTTCACGCCTACTTGCCTGGACCCTTTTTAGTTGGAGATGCCGGGGATTGAACCTGGGACCGTCTGCTTCCCAAGCAGGTGCTCTACCACTGAGCCACCATCCCTCTCCTTGTTGTTGTTCTTCTTCTTCGTATTATTATTATTATTAGATTAATCTTTTTCTCCAACAGGGACCCAAAGCAACTGATCTCATCCTCCTCTTCTCCATTTTATCTTCACAACAACTTGTGAGGCAGGTCAGGCTGAGAGAGTGTGACAGGTTCAAAGTCACCCAGCAAGCTGCTTTAGCACAAGTGAGGATTTGAACCCAGGTTTCTCAGATCCTGCTAGGACATTCTTAACCACTCATGTGCCCCACAGTTACCCCCAAAGTCTAAGGACTTTGCACCTGCGAAATAAACACGCAGAGATGATTTGCAGCCCCTTTGAATGAAATTGGGCCTGGGTGCAAGAGACCCCCACAGCACCTTCCATAGGAATAGGTCAAGGTAGTCCCCTGTGCAAGCACCAGTCATTTCCGACTCTGGGGTGACGTTGCTTTCACGTTTTCACGGGAGACTTTTTACGGGGTGGTTTGCCATTGCCTTCCCCAGTCATCTACGCTTTCCCCCCAGCAAGCTGGGTCCTCATTTGACCGCCCTCGGAAGGATGGAAGGCTGAGTCAACCTGGAGCCGGCTACCTGAACCAGCCTCCGCTGGGATCGAACTCAGGTCGTGAGCAAAGGGCTCCGACTGCAGTACTGCAGCTTTACCACTCTGTGCCGCGGGGCTCTTAGGAGGAATAGGAATAGGAAGGTCCTGGAAATCCATTGTTTGTCCCTCCATCTAGTAGCTACTGCATGGCGTTTATTCCACCTGCCAGATGATGCTAAGGGTTTTATTACCACTCAAAATTTTCTTTTTGTTCACAGATCGTAGTAAAATTCTTTGCCTACCTGGCTGGTTCCCTAGCAAATGTCTTTTTCCTGATCACGGTGGGGATTGGCATTTACTGGCTTATAGTTTTCAAGGTAAGCAAGAGTGTGGCTTAATGGTTTCGAGCTCAGAAGCAGAATTTTCTTACTTTTATCCGGCACGGTTTGCTTTCTTAGAAATTGGGGGGAACCCATAATGGCCCAAGCAGTATGCCCAGGGTCGGCGCTAGGGATTCTGCCAGTAAAGGCAGACCCCTGCTCAGCGTCCCACCCACCCCTCCCGCGTCGCTCCCTTGGGAAACAAAATTGTGCGCACGCTGGCACAATGATGTCACTGAAAGGCCAGGGGCAAGGAGGGGGGTAAGCAAGCCCCGGCCCAGCTCAGGCTTCTTGCTTTGCGGTTGATCGGGAGGGTGGGGAGAGCGTAGTACGCAAGGAGTGTGGTAAGCAAACCCTGGGCCAGCTCATCGGGGAGAGAGAGGGCGCCCACCAGGCTGGGTGGCGCCCTAGACAGCTGCGTCCCCCACCTACTTCCACGCGCCGGCACTGAACATGCCTTTGGCCCCGAATTGTGTCTCGGATTTAGGGCTCCGCATATAGGTGAATGACAAGGCCAGCGCTGCCCACAGGGGAATAAATCTTGGCTTTGGTCCCCATTTAAGATTCTTTTCTTCCAGGGCCAACAGTTTTCTGCCATTGAGGTGACGCTGCCTCCTGCTGGTGGGCCAACGGAAACACGCTTTATTATATACCTGCTGTGTGCCTTGGCATTGAAGGTAAGGGCCCTGTTGGAGGTGTGGAGGGGGGAGTCCAGACCTCTTCAGGGCTGCGCTTTGGGAGAGGAGTTTGATTCCCCCAAGGGGTTTTGCAGTGGACCTCAGTCATTGCCCTAATCCGGATGGCTCAGGCTAGTTGCCTGGAACTCCCCTAAATGCATATCTACATGGTAGGCCTCAACCAGTTCAATAGTCGTGACTCCCCCCTGGCCCACATTACCTGGGAGCTGTAGTTAAAATGTTTTTTATTGTATTTTATTGTTTTGTCATGCGCTGTACTCCGCCCTGAGCCCTGCGGGGAATGGGTGGAATAGAAATATACTAAAATAAATAAATAAAATAGTTTTCTGAGAAATTGCAAACCGAACTCTCAGGGGGGTTGGAAAACTGTAGTTCCCAGAGTTCTTCAAAGACAAAGATCGAAGAAGAAGAAAAAGACTGCAGAGTTATACCCCACCCTTCTCTCTGAATCAGAGCGGCTTACAATCTCCTTTATCTTCTTCCCCAACAACTGACACCTTGTGAGGTGGGTGGGGCTGAGAGGGCTCTCACAGCAGCTGCCCTTTTAAGGACAACCTCTGCCAGAGCTATGGCTGACCCAAGGCCATTCCAGCAGGTGCAAGTGGAGGAGTGGGGAATCAAACCCGGTTCTCCCAGATAAGAGTCCGCACACTTAACCACTACACCAAACTGACTCTAACATTTTAACAAGTTTTAAATTGGCTGTGAAAGACCTTGCCTGAGGCCCCGAAGAGCTGCCATTCTGAGTAGATAACACAGAGCTTGATGGACCAAAGATCTAATCCAATATGGGGCAACTTTGTGTCTTGATCCGTCAAGGTGAGCATTGTCTACTCAGACTGGCAGCTGCTCTCCAGGATCTTTCCCATCATCTCCTGCCTGGTCCTTTTAACTGGAGATGCCGGGGATTGACCCTGGGACCTTGTGCATGCCAATCAGAGGCTCTACCACTGAGCTGTGGTTCCTTTCCACAGCTTTCCAAGGTCTCAGGCTGAGGTCTTTCTCATCATCTCCTGCCTGGTCCTTTTAACTGGAGATGCCGGGGATTGACCCTGGGACCTTCTGCATGCCAAGCAGAGGCTCTACCACTGTGCCATGGTTCCTTTCCACAGCTTTCCAAGGTCTCAGGCTGAGGTCTTTCTCATCATCTCCTGCCTGGTCCTTTTAACTGGAGATGCCGGGGATTGACCCTGGGACCTTCTGCATGCCAAGCAGAGGCTCTACCACTGTGCTATGGTTCCTTTCCACAGCTTTCTAAGGTCTCAGGCTGAGGTCTTTCTCATCATCTCCTGCCTGGTCCTTTTAACTGGAGATGCCGGGGATTGACCCTGGGACCTTCTGCATGCCAAGCAGAGGCTCTACCACTGAGCTATGGTTCCTTTCCACAGCTTTCTAAGGTCTCAGGCTGAGGTCTTTCTCATCATCTCCTGCCTGGTCCTTTTAACTGGAGATGCCGGGGATTGACCCTGGGACCTTCTGCATGCCAAGCAGAGGCTCTACCACTGAGCTATGGTTCCTTTCCACAGCTTTCTAAGGTCTTGGGCTGAGGTCTTTCTCATCATCTCCTGCCTGGTCCTTTTAACTGGAGATGCCGGGGATTGACCCTGGGACCTTCTGCATGCCAAGCAGAGGCTCTACCACTGAGCTATGGTTCCTTTCTACAGCTTTCTAAGGTCTCAGGCTGAGGTCTTTCTCATCATCTCCTGCCTGGTCCTTTTAACTGGAGATGCCGGGGATTGACCCTGGGACCTTCTGCATGCCAAGCAGAGGCTCTACCACTGAGCTGTGGTTCCTTTCCACAGCTTTCCAAGGTCTCAGGCTGAGGTCTTTCTCATCATCTCCTGCCTGGTCCTTTTAACTGGAGATGCCGGGGATTGACCCTGGGACCTTCTGCATGCCAAGCAGAGGCTCTACCACTGTGCTATGGTTCCTTTCCACAGCTTTCTAAGGTCTCAGGCTGAGGTCTTTCTCATCATCTCCTGCCTGGTCCTTTTAACTGGAGATGCCGGGGATTGACCCTGGGACCTTCTGCATGCCAATCAGAGGCTCTACCACTGAGCTATGGTTCCTTTCCACAGCTTTCTAAGGTCTTGGGCTGAGGTCTTTCTCATCATCTCCTGCCTGGTCCTTTTAACTGGAGATGCCGGGGATTGACCCTGGGACCTTCTGCATGCCAAGCAGAGGCTCTACCACTGAGCTATGGTTCCTTTCTACAGCTTTCTAAGGTCTTAGGCTGAGGTCTTTCTCATCATCTCCTGCCTGGTCCTTTTAACTGGAGATGCCGGGGATTGACCCTGGGACCTTGTGCATGCCAATCAGAGGCTCTACCACTGAGCTGTGGTTCCTTTCCACAGCTTTCCAAGGTCTCAGGCTGAGGTCTTTCTCATCATCTCCTGCCTGGTCCTTTTAACTGGAGATGCCGGGGATTGACCCTGGGACCTTCTGCATGCCAAGCAGAGGCTCTACCACTGTGCTATGGTTCCTTTCCACAGCTTTCTAAGGTCTCAGGCTGAGGTCTTTCTCATCATCTCCTGCCTGGTCCTTTTAACTGAAGATGCCGGGGATTGACCCTGGGACCTTCTGCATGCCAAGCAGAGGCTCTACCACTGAGCTATGGTTCCTTTCCACAGCTTTCTAAGGTCTTAGGCTGAGGTCTTTCTCATCATCTCCTGCCTGGTCCTTTTAACTGGAGATGCCGGGGATTGACCCTGGGACCTTCTGCATGCCAAGCAGAGGCTCTTCCTCTGAGCTACATCCCCCTCCCCTTCATGTGTTCTTGGGCTGTGCATATTTTGATGTTAATGTCCAGGGTTCTAGAGTCGTTCTTGGAACTCTAACACTTTAGTACTCAGATCACCCTGGTTTCCTTCTGTCTTCACTAAACCCTCTTTGGTTGTTTTCACTGCAGGCCTTGGACGTTGTCCATCTGCTGATCACCCAGTTAACGGTCTCCGTCTTCCTCATAGACTGGGAGAAGCCAAAGGAGAAAGGGGCGCAGAGAACATATACAGGTCTGCACTCTCCCATTTGCTTTTGTGTCCTGAAAGGCCATGGCGAGTCTGTAGAAGCTTTCCCTCCAGCGATACCTTCATCCTAGAAAAGTGTTTAGCCCCCCAATCGAATAGTTGCAGCTGCAAGGGGGGCAGGAGAGTAACCCAGGTCCATAACACTTAAGCATTTCAGCCAAATCAAACACTGAAGGAAATCACAGAATCATAGAGTTGGAAGTGACCTCCAGGGTCATCTAGTCCAACCCCCCTGCACAATGCAGAAAACTCACAAACACCTCCCCCTAAATTCACAGGATCCTCATTGCTGTCAGATGGCCATCTAGCCTCTGTTTCAAAGCCTCCAAGGAAGGAGAGCCCACCACCACCTGAGGAAGCCTGTTCCACTGAGGAACTGCTTTAACGGTCAGGGAGTTCTTCCTAATGTTGAGCCGGAAACTCTTTTGATTTAATTTCAACCCATTGGTTCTGGTCCTGCCTTCCGGGGCCACAGAAAACAATTCCACCCCATCCTCTATAGGACAGCCCTTCAAGTCCTTGAAGATGGTGATCCTATCACCTCTCAGCCGTCTCCTCTCCAGGCTAAACATCCCCATCTCCTTCAGCCTTTCTTCATAGGACTTGGTCTCCAGACCCCTCGCCATCTTCTTCACCCTCCTCTGGACCCGTTCCAGCTTGCCTGTATCCTTCTTAAAATGTGGTGCCCAAAACTAAACACAATACTCCAGGTGAGCACATCACGTGATCTGGACACTAGACTTCTGTTGATATAGGCTGAAATTGCATTTGCCTTTTTTAGCAATAAATAAGTACACCAGGGGTCCAGTGCGCCTTCTAAGGTGAGTTAGTGTGAGCTAGCTCACAGGTTTTTAGCCTCCAGCCCGGGCCGGTGCATGGGAGTAGGCAAAGTAGACAGTCGCCTAGGGCACCACCTGGCCTAGAGGGCGCTAGTGGGTGATTCTTCTTGGGCGCCGGAAAGCCCAGCACCGCCCCTGCCTCCCGCTCACGCATTTTTGGGGAAGGATGACCCCAGAGCACAGTAATTGACGCAGGAGATCACAAATTTCATGCCAGTAGCTCACAACTGAGCTGACTCCGGCTTCATGCTCAGAGTTTGGCAAGGCTGCAGCGGGGATCCAAAGCCACTCACATCCTTCCCCTCACCTCCATTTTATCCCCACAACAACCCTGGGAGGTAGGTTAGGTGAAGAGCATGTGGCTGACCCAAGATCACCCAGCAAGCTTCCGTGGGGCAAGTGGGGTTTCGAACCTGGCTCTCCCAGATCCTGCTCGGACATTCTTAACCGCTAGCGTGCCCTACGGTTACCCCAAAGGCTGAGGACTTTGCACCTGCGGAGATGACGTGCAGCCCCCTTTCCGCGAGTTGGGGCCGGAGAGTCTCCCCGAGCCCCCCCCCCCGAGGGGCTGGGATGAGTCACGCTGTCTCCTTCAGATCCACTACATCACGGTCCTTTTCAGCCCTCGAGTTGGTGCGCCTGGGAGATAATCCCAGTTTAGCTTTGGATCAAAGTCTCAGCGCCGTCGAATGAAGGCAGCGTGCAGTTCCCCGCCCTTTGCGGAGCGGAGCCCGAAACGATTGTCTCCGCGGGCTTTGCAAGGAGAGGAGGCTTTTGAAGATCAAAAATCTCCCTTTGGCTCTCCTGGAAAGCGAGGGCAGCGTTACCTACAGCAGGCCGCACAGCTGTTCTGCGCTCTCCCCTTGTTTAATTAGCGTGGGCAAATCACTTCAAGGCCCTTGGATCCTTCTGGGAAATCAGCGGGCGCCTGTTCCAGGAAGCCGCTTGCCTCGGATGGTAATGATTTCATAACGGGAGAGGGAAATTAACATGAGCGAGGGCTGGGGGGTTGAAGGGAGGGAGCCCAGGGGTGTTGAGCTTTGCACTTTGCCAAGAATCCAATAAAACCAATTGTTTCTGCTTCATTGTCTGGTTGTTGTTGTTTTAATCTCTCCCCCCCCCACCCTTCCAATTCCTTCCTCTGTTCCAGAGGAGAGCCAATTTGGTGTAGTGGCTAAGTGTGCAGACTCTTATCTGGGAGAACCGGGTTTGAGTCCCCACTCCTCCACTTGCACCTGCTAGCATGGCCTTGGGTCAGCCATAGCTCTGGCAGAGGTTGTCCTTGAAAGGGCAGCTGCTGTGAGAGCTCTCTCAGCCCCACCTACCTCACAGGGTGTCTGTTGTGGGGGGGAGGCAGAAGGTAAAGAAAGCCAGTTTGGTGTAGTGGTGAAGTGTGTGGACGCTTATCTGGGAGCACCGGGTTTGATTCCCCACTCCTCCACTTGCACCTGCTGGAATGGCCGTGGGTCAGCCATAGCTCTGGCAGAGGTTTTCCTTGAAAGGGCAGCTGCTGTGAGAGCTCTCTCAGTCCCACCTACCTCACAGGGTGTCTGTTGTGGGGGAGGAAGGGAAAGGAGATTGTGAGCCACTCTGAGACTCTTTGGAGTGGAGGGCGGGATATAAATCCAATATCTTCATCTACCTCACAGGGTGTCTTTTGTGGGAGAGGAGGGTAAAGGAGATTGTGAGCCGCTCTGAGACTCTTCGGAGTGGAGGGCGGGATATAAATCCAATATCTTCATCTACCTCACAGGGTGTCTGTTGTGGGGGGGAAGGTAAAGGAGATTGTAAGCCACTCTGAGACTCTTCGGAGTGGAGGGCGGGATATAAATCCAATATCTTCATCTACCTCACAGGGTGTTTGTTGTTGGGGGGAAGGGAAAGGAGATTGTGAGCCACTCTGAGACTCTTCGGAGTGGAGGGCGGGATATAAATCCAATATCTTCATCTACCTCACAGGGTGTCTGTTGTGGGGGAGGAGGGTAAAGGAGATTGTGAGCCGCTCTGGGACTCCTTGGAGTGGAGGGCGGGATATAAATCCAATATTATCGTCTTCTTCTTCCAGGAGGAGGAGATCTGAATGCTGCTCCTTCGGTGAGCGCCTGGAGAACTTTCCTGATAGCTAACGAGTGGAATGAGCTGCAGACCCACCGGAAAGTCCACCCTCCGCTTCAGCTGTTCGCCACCTTGCTGCTCCTGGAGGTGAGCGAGCCAGAGGCGAAGGGAAGGCAAGAGTTGGCCGCTGTGGTTAGATAGAAAATCCCAACGCTCTCCAAATAATCTCTTTGTCTGCGACCTTGGGAAAGAGAGCCTGGTGGGCCGCTGTGTTGATCTGAAGCAATAGAACAAAGCAGGAGCCCAGTATCACCTTTTAAGACCAAAGTTTTATTCGGAATGGTACAAAGTTAGAAGAAGCCCCATGGGCGCAGAGTGGTAAAGCTGCAGTACCGCAGTCCGAGCTCTCCGCTCACAACCTGAGTTCGATCCCGGCGGAAGCTGGGTTCAGGTCGCCAGCTCCAGGTTGACTCAGCCTTCCATCCTTCCGAGGTCGGTAAAATGAGTCCCCAGCTTGCTGGGGGGAAAGCGTAGAGGACTGGGGAAGGCAATGGCAAACCACCCCGTAAAAAAGTCTGCCATGAAAACGTCGTGATGCGACGTCACCCCAGAGTCGGAAACGACTGGTGCTTGCACAGGGGACCTTTCTTTACCCTTTTTTTTACGAAGTTAGAATCCAATTGCAAAATACTGAAATTAACAAACCTAGACTTGATCCGGGTGGGCAGCCGTGTTGGTCTGAAGCAGTAAAACAAACTAGGAGTCCAGTAGCGCCTTTCTCAAACATGCGACCCAGGGGCCGAATGAGGCCCCTGGAGGGCTCCTATCAGGCCCTTGAGCAACTGGCTGTCTGCTTCCTTCTCCCTCTTGCTTCCTTCTGCATCACAGGTTGCTTTGCCAGGCTTGCTTAATCGCACAGGAGCTACAGATCAAAATCTTCACCCAGAGGGTGATTAACATGTGGAATTCACTGCCACAGGAGGTGGCGGCTACAAGCATAGCCAGCTTCAAGAGGGGATTAGATAACAATATGGAACAGAGGTCCGTCAGTGGCTATTAGCCACAGTGTGTGTGTGTGTGTGTGTGTGTATAAAATTTTTTTGCCACTGTGTGACACAGAGTGTTGGACTGGATGGGCCATTAGCCTGATCCAACATGGTTTCTCTTATGTTCTTATGCTCTGTTTTCTCTATTGGCTGAGGCTCCTCCCATGGGGAGAAGAGGGGGGGAGGGAGAGTTTGCTTTGCCAGGCTCCCTCAATTGCACAGCAGAGTTACTGAGCCAAGCCTCTCTTCCTTCTGTTGGCTGAGGCTCCTCCCCCTCCTGGTCCCCTGGGAAAGGAAGGAAAGAGCCAGAGCTTCCTTTGCCCAGTTCCCAGGATTGCATGGCAGAGCACCTTTAAGACCAACGAGTGCGAATGTTTTAAGTATGTTTTATTTTATGCTTTTAAAAAAATCTTTATGATTGTCTGTGTCCTTTATAAAGTTTATATCTCTGCTACCTGGCATTACATTTTATAACACACATGACCCAGACTGACAAGGTTATCCAGACCCCATAACAAATGAGTTTGGCACCCCTGAGACACTATAAGACAACTTCACGTTTATGTGTTTTCATGGGACAGAAAAACTTTTATTTTATCGAAATGCCATAAATAGACCAGGCCATAATGATGGTGTCCAGCTTTGGCCAGGTAAAGTCTACCTGATCCTCTCCCATGATTGGATAATGTACCTCAGCTACCCTTGCAACAATAAATCCTGAATCTAATTTTACCAAGAAGGCAGGAGTGGATGAATAATGCCTTGCCCGGGGATACCCACAGCTGGGTCACAGGATTTGAACCTGTGCCTCTTAGGCAGGAGGAGAGCTGTGCCCTATCGAACGGGGGGAGACCACCCTGGCTGCTTTTTCTTCCTAGGTGGTGGGACTGAAGAACCTCGCCTCGAGAGACCTGAATGTGAATCTCCAACCAGGCTCAGGTGTCCATCTGGCTGCGTGGAGCCCCATCCTCCGCTTTGGGATCGCCGCTTCCATTTGGCTGGCTGTGGGGATCGCGCAGGTCCTTTTTCACTCTCGGACTTTCTGGATGAGGCCAAATAGCCATAGGCAAAGTGGGTTCTGGAACAGGGTCTGGGCTGTGTGATGCAAGGAAGAGAACAGACAGGGTCTGGTGCAGGATTGGGTATCTTCAGAGAGATGTTTTGTTGTCTTAAGGAATACAGCAGGGGTGGCCAGACTTGCTTAATATACAAGCCACACTGAATAAAAGCGAGATGTCCAAGAGCAACAAGCCATGAATGTCAGATATTCATGAGCAGCAAAACAGAAGGAAGGAAGGAAGGAAGGAAGGAAGGAAGGAAGGAAGGAAGGAAGGAAGGAAGGAAGGAAGGAAGGAAGGAAGGAAGGAAGGAAGGAAGATAGAGGGAGGCGGAGGTGGAAAGAAAGCAACTTTAACTTTAAATGCATTATCTGGCTGGCTTGACTTGAAGAAGTGATTTAAAGAGACCAATGCCTTTTCCAAGCCAGCTGACAGGATGGTGGGGGCTTCAAGAGCCACACGATATGTGTGTAACAGCCACATGTGGCTTCCGAGCCACAGTTTGGCCACCCCTGGAATACAGGGAGCCGATGTCATTGTTTCCTATAAATGGCTTAGTGTTCAGGACAATCCGGGTCCCAGGATCTTGCAGCAATGGCGGTCTTTACATGACCAGTTGACCTGTCTAGATTAAAGGGCCCAGCCTGCTGGTAGCAGCTTTTATACCCCCAAGGCTGCCCTCATTGGTCCCTTTCTGTCAGCTGATCTCGGAAGATACCACAGGATCCTTCTGGGCAGGGTGTAACGCCTCTGCCGGCCATCTTAAGGCTTCAGGAGAGACTCAGGCAGCCTAGATTGCGGAAGAAGAAGATATTGGATTTATATCCTGCCCTCCACTCTGAATCTCAGAGTACCAGAGCGGTCACAATCTCCTTTCCCTCCCTCCCCCCCACAGACACCCTGTGAGGTGGGTGGGGTTGAGAGAGCTCTGACAGAAGCTTCCCTTTCAGGGACAACTCCTACGAGAGCTATGGCTGACCCAAGGCCATTCCAGCAGGTGCAAGTTTAGGAGTGGGGAATCAAACCCGGTTCTCCCAGATAAGAGTCTGCACACTTAGCCACTACACCAAACTGGCTCTCTGACAAAGTCAGGCTCTGGGGCAGCAAGTAGATCCAAATGCACACCCCTAGTTCTGGGGCCAGGTTATTTGACAGCTAGGAACACAGCCATAGGGAGATGGAAGAAACCTTGGGGTGTGCTTTGTGTGCCCTCTCTCATGACACCCTTTCCTTGCAGGTGGTGATTTCTGTTGCACTCTATGAGCGGTTTGTGGAGGACAAGATCCAGCAGTTCACCGATCTTTGTTCCTTGAGCAACGTGAGTCGTGTCTCTGCAGCGCAGAGGAAAAGGTCTGGTAATCCTCCATGGGCAAGGTTGTCTTGGAGGGCTATGAGACCTCTCATCATCTGTCCCATTGCCCTGTGGGCAAACATGGCGTTCTGTAGGTCAGAGGTGTTAAATATGCAGCCCTGGGGGCTGAATCAGGCCCCTGGAGGGCTCCTATCAGCCCCCTCCCCCAGCAACTGGCTGTCATCTGCTTCCTTCTCCCTCTCTCTTGCTTCCTGCTGCTTCACAGCTTGCTTTGCCAGGCTTGCTCAATCGCACAGGAGCTATAGAGCAAAGCCTCTGTTTTCTCCATTGGCGGAGGCTCCTTCCTTGGGGGGGAAGAGGGGGGAAGGCAGAGCTTGTTTTTCCAGGTTCTCTCAATCGCACAGTGGAGCTACTGAGCCAAGCCTCTCTTCCTTCCATTGGCTGAGGCTCCACCCCCTCCTGGTCCCCTGGGGAAGGAAGAAAAGAGCCAGAGCTTCCTTTGCCCAGTTCCCTGGACCGCATGGGAGAAATAGAAAGAAAGTGCCTTTAAGACCAAGAAGTGCTAATGTTTTAAGTTTTCTTTTTTTAAAAAAAAATATTTAATTGTGTTTGTATCCTTTATAACATTATATCTCTGCTACCTAATAGGTACACACATAGCCCAACCTGACTTGGCCTGGCCCAACAAAGTCTCATTTATGTCAGATCCGGCCCTCATGGATTTGACACCCCTGCCATAGGCTACTCAAAACAGCCATTTCTCCAGGGGAACTGTCATCTATAGATCACTTGTTAATCTGGGAGATCTCCAGGTTCCGTCTGGAGGATGGCAACTGTTGGAATTTCCCCTAATTTCTGTAGTAAAGTCACTACGAAACCATTTTTTCCTCTATTCCTCAGTTTCTCAAGAGTGGGGGAATCCGGTTGCGGGTGGGTGTTTACTGTCCGTGGGTTAAGCTTACTGTCGCATGGACCTTCAGAAACACCCTTGTCTAGTTGCCACGTGCTCTTAACACCTCACGTGCCCCTCTTTGCACCTGTAGGTGTCTGTGTTCATCTTGATGCACAGATGCTACGGTTTCTACATCCACGGAAGAAGTGTCCACGGCCATGCAGACGTGAGCATGGACACCATGCACACTTACCTCCGGAGGGAAGAGGTAATCCGGGATTCTTGCTCAGCCTTCCTTCCACCCTCCCTGTCTGTGTCAACCGCTGCTGAAAAGTAGACACTTTCTCACTGTCGGGTTTCCCTTTGTCAAATGAGTCTGGCAGGATTTCAGCTGCAGGTTTTAAGAACAGCCCTCTATTGTGGTTAGAACACCAGGTTCCACATACTTGCTTGCCATGAAAAACCCTGAGTGACCCCAAGCCTCCCAGCTTAGCCTACCAAGTCACTGGGTTGTAGTAGGATAAAATGGAGACCCAGGAGGCTGGCTTGAGGTTTAGGGGAAAGTGAAGGGCCATGGCTCAGTGAAAGAGCCTCTGCTTGGCATGCAGAAGGTCCCAGGTTCAATCCCTGGCATCTCCAGTTAAAAAGAACCAGGCTGTGATGGGAAAGACCTCTGCCTGAGATCCTGGAGAGCCATGGAGAAGGGCCATAGCTCAGTGGTGGAGCATCCGTTTGGCATGCAGAGGGTTCCAGGTTCAATCCCCGGCATCTCCAGTTGAAAGGACCAGGCTGTGATGGGAAAGACCTCTGCCTGAGATCCTGGAGAGCCATGGAGAAGGGCCATAGCTCAGTGGTGGAGCATCCGTTTGGCATGCAGAAGGTCCCAGGTTCAATCCCCGGCATCTCCAGTTAAAAAGAACCAGGCTGTGATGGGAAAGACCTCTGCCTGAGATCCTGGAGAGCCATGGAGAAGGGCCATAGCTCAGTGGTGGAGCATCCGTTTGGCATGCAGAAGGTCCCAGGTTCAATCCCCGGCATCTCCAGTTGAAAGGACCAGGCAGGAGGTGATGGGAAAGACCTCTGCCTGAGATCCTGGAGAGCCATGGAGAAGGGCCATAGCTCAGTGGTGGAGCATCCGTTTGGCATGCAGAAGGTCCCAGGTTCAATCCCCGGCATCTCCAGTTGAAAAGGACCAGGCTGTGATGGGAAAGACCTCTGCCTGAGACCCTGGAGAGCCATGGAGAAGGGCCATAGCTCAGTGGAAGAGCCTCCGCTTAGCATGCAGAAGGTCCCGGGTTCAATCCCCGGCATCACCAGTTGAAAGGCTCAGGTAGCTAATGATGTGTTGTCAGGAGGTTTTTTTGTAGCAGGAACATCTTTGCCTATTTCCCCCCCTGCCCCCATGTAGTCAGTCCTCCTGGAGGTTATAGTAGTTCCTGAACTAAGAAGATTGGCTACTGGAGAGCCAGTTTGGAGTAGTGGTTAAGTGTGCGGACTCCTATCTGGGAGAACCGGGTTTGATTCCCCACTCCTCCACTTGCACCTGCTAGCATGGCCTTGCGTCAGCCATCACACTGGCAGAGGTTGTCCTTGAAAGGGCAGCTGCTGTGAGAGCTCTCTCAGCCCCATCCACCTCACAGGGTGTCTGTTGTGGGGGGAGAAGATATAGGAGATTGTAAGCCGTTCTGAGTCTCTGATTCCGAGAGAAGGGCGGGATATTTATTTATTTTATTTGGTTGATTTATATTCCGCCCTTTCCCATGTGGGCTCAGGGTGGATCTCAGGGAGTATAAATCTGCAGTCTTCTTCTACATCAGGGGTGTGTGGCCTAATATGCAAAGGAGTTTTGGCTAGCAAAGAGCCCTCTGTGTTATGAACTATCTAATAAGTAACACAAGTTCTTCAATGTAACCCAGTCGTTGCTTTGTCCCTGCAGGAGAACCTTTGCCCCCTCCGAGGCCTGGAGGCCAATTCAGACATCCAGATGTTTGAAGTGCTTCTCACCGACAGAACCCGAACTCTCTACGACAGGATAAATCAGCCTTTAGTGGAGGTACATAGCCCTGTCCCGTTCGGTTGCGGAAACCCTTTGCTGTTGTAATTGGACTGTTGAGCAGATCAAAATGGGTCACCGTGGTATAGGGTTGCCAAGTCACCCACACCCTCCGGTGGGGGACTGTTTTTGTGCATGCGGAGCAATGATGTCACTCTCAAGTGATGTCATCGTGCCGGCCGCTCTAGGAGATTCCAGGAAAACTGTGGTTTTCCCAGATGCTCTAGCAATTTGGGAGGGAAAACTCTATGGTACAATAGGTACCATAGAGTTTTCCCTCCCAAATTGCTAGAGTGGGGGTGTCAAACATGTACTTTGGGGGCCGAATCAGGCCCCCAGAAGGCTCCTATCAGGCCCCCGAGCAACTGGCTGTCATCTGCCTCCTTCTCCCTATATCTTGCTTCCTTCTGCATAACAGCGTGCTTTGCCAGGCTCTCTCAGTTGCACAGCAGAGCTACTGAGCCAAGCCTCTCTTCCTTCTACTGGATGAGGCTCCCTCCCCAGTCCTTGGGGAAGGAAGGAAAGAGCCAGAGCTTCCTTTGCCCAGTTCCCGGGATCCCATGGGAAACATATTTATTTATTACGTTCGA
Source organism: Heteronotia binoei (assembly GCF_032191835.1). Classification (NCBI taxonomy): domain Eukaryota; kingdom Metazoa; phylum Chordata; class Lepidosauria; order Squamata; family Gekkonidae; genus Heteronotia; species Heteronotia binoei. The sequence continues at coordinate 67,019,529 of NC_083236.1, read as the reverse complement.
CTTATATCCCGCCCTTTCCGCAAGCGGACTCAGGGCGGCTCACATCATGTCAATACAATTAAACCAATAAAACATATAAAGCCATAATTTACATATTTCATTTTTTTTTAATTTTTTTTTTACAAAGAAAGCACTTTTAAGACCAATGAGTGCTAATGCTTTAAGCATGTTTTAAGGGTTTTTTTTAAAAAATATATTGTTGTGTTTGTCTGTGTTCTTTATGAAATTTATATCTCTGCTACCTAATCTTAAATAGCTACACACATGGCCCGGCCCAACATGGTCTCATTTATGTCCGATCTGGCCCTTATAACAAATGAGTACGACACCCCTTTGCTAGAGCGTCCAGGGAAACCATAGAGTTTTCCCAGAAGCTCCTAGAGTGACCGGCACGCAACGTCGCTGATGTGATGATGTCACTGCAAGTGACATCATCACGCTAGCGACGTCAGGGGAGGATCCCTCCCGCTGGACCAATGCAGGCCGGCGGGTTGGGAACCACTGTGGCGGGAGAAGCCCCGCCGAGCCCAGAAACTTGGCAGCCCTTCAATGGTGGTCTGTCTAGCAGTAGAGGAGAGCAAAGCTCCAGGAGCACCTTCAAGACCAACAAAATGTGTGGTAGGGGTGGAACTTTTGCGAAGAAGTGAGCAGTGGCACAAATTTTGTTAGCCTTTAAGGTGCTCCTGGAGCCTTCCTCTTCTCTATCGTCGGACAGAGGCACCGTTGAAGGGGCAAAGTTTTACTTAAGGGGCGATATGTATTGGCCAAAATTCCCTCTAAGCTGAGTTAGTGTGAGCTAGCTCCGTTTTTTAGCCCCCCGGCACACACATTTTGTACCTTAGCTCAAGAAAAATGGCCCCAGAGCAAACCAATCTATGCGAAACTTGAATGCCAGCAGCTCACAAAGTAGAATCTTTGCTCACAAGACTCCGCAACTTAGAAGGGAGTATCGGTATCGATGGCTGCTGCCTGGTGGCTGAGGTGTCCTTGTGAAGTTACGCACAAGAGGAGGAGCCAATGCTTCCCCCACCACCACCCGTGGTGAGCCTGAAATTGAGGGTGCAGTTGCAGTCACAACAAGATTCAAGGCCTTGGGGCATCATAAAACACTGCAAAGGCATCCAGAGGTTGCTACAAGAAGAAGTTTTAAAAGGTGATTGTTTGCAGATTCTGCCTCAAAATTGGGGTTCCCCTGACCTTCATACCACACAAACATTTTCAGGGGTGACTTCTGCACCTTGGATGGAAGCTAACCGTAATAATAATAATAATAATAAATTTTATTTCTATCCCGCCCTCCCCACCTCGGCAGGCTCAGGGCGGTTAACAACATTTCATAAAAACATACAATGGTTAAAACTTTTACATTTAACAATATAAAACAGTAAATATTAACTTAATAACATTAAAACATTAATGTTTTACCGTAGCAGAGCTTTCTCTAGTTTTGTTCCTCCTGGGAATAATGACTGCTAGGCTCTTTCTTTCTTTCTTTCTCTTTCTCTCCCCATCTCCCTTTCTAATTGACAACTCGCTTTGGGTGTGGAGCAGAGCGCTCCAAAGCAGCAGGTGAAAATTGAGCTGAAATCCCTGCAGCTGGTGTGAAAAATCTGAACTAGCAAACATCCACACACACTTTTCAGGCTCTCTGCCTTCGCTGTGTCTCTATGCAAGAAGTATCCCGAACTTCTAATTTTAAAACAATGTTTGTGAACTCCTTCTGCGGCAGGCTCCAAGAGGGACAGGCATCCGGTCCAACGTTCGAGACCAGAAACTAAGAAGCTACCATGCCTTGAACCGCTTCCTGGCCTCCTTTCTGGAGCACGTGAGACTTGAGCTATCTTGATCGAAACACGTGTGTGTGTGGGGGGGGGGGGGGGGGGGTTGGGGGGTGGTATCTCCGGTGGACTCCGTCACACAGGACGGCAGGCATAACAAGAATGGTGCCGGCTCAGGTACAAGAGGCTAGATTTAGATCAGGGGCGTCAAATTCATTGGTGATGTCAATCAATCAATCAATTTTTATTTGTATCCCGCCCTCCCCGCCGAAGCAGGCTCAGGGCGGCTAACAACATAATCAATAATTAGTTTTACAAGGTATTTAAACATAACTAATTAACACATTAATTAAAATCCTACTAAAACTCTAAAATTAATAAAATCATTAAAATTAATATACTGGTGCTATTGTATAGGTTTCACTAGCAGTTTCCCTTAGTTGGTGAAGGCCAATCGAAACAGTGGGGTCTTGCAGGCCCTGCGGAACTGTTCAAATTCCAAATTCCAAAATGTGGGCCGGAACTGACATAAATGAAGCCTTGTTGGGTCTTGTTGGATCTATTTGACGCAATTTAAAAGTGTGGAGGTGTGTGTGTGGGGGGGATAAACTTCTCTTTCAGTGTATGTATCTAAGATATTATTTTAAACTATCAAAGAATTAGGGTTTGTAGAGTCTTTCGGGATCAAGTGCCGTGTTCTACTGGAGAAAGTTTTCCATTAGAACACGGCACTTGATCCCAAAAGACTCTACAAACCCTAATGATGTTACCAGCCGTGAAAACCTGAAATCTTTGATATCAAAGAATTCATAGGAAAATATAGAGGAAAATAGAGTTCATGTGTGTCATAAAATATAATGCCAGTTAGCAGAGATATAAACTTTTATCAAGCACACAAACACAATTAAATATTTTTTAAAAAAAAAAAAACCCTGAAAATAAAACATGCTTAAAACATTAGCACTCATTGGTCTTAAAGGTGCTTTCTTTGTATCTCTCCTATGTAATCCAGGGAACTAGGAAGCTCTGGCTCTTTCCTTCCTTCCCCAGGGGTCCCGGAGGTGGAGGAGTCTCAGCCAATAGAAGGGAGAGAGGCTTGGCTCAGTAGCTGTGCTGTGTGATGGAGAGAGTCTAGCAAAACAAGCTATCCCTCCCCCCCCTCCTCCCCAAGGGAGGAGCCTCAGCCAATGGAGAAAATAGAGGCTTAGTTCTGCAGCTCCTGTGCGATTGAGCAAGCCTGGCAAAGCAAGCTGTGACGCAGAAGGAAGCAAATGACAGCCAGTTGCTTGGGGGCCTGTTAGGAGGCCTTTGGGGGCCTAATTTGGGCCATATGTTTGACACCCCTGATTTAGATAGATGGGGGGGGGTCAGGACACAGGGCATCGTTTTCTTCCTGTTTTTTGACTTCCTTCCTTCCGGTTTAACACTTCTCTCCCCTGCACACATGAAGGAGGAGCACGCTGCTCTCCATCTTTGGCACCATGGATGTATCTCCATCCCCATCCATCCGGCTAGATAGAATAGATTCTATTTCTTTCCTCGTTGGTACTTTCGTTTAAACTGGCAGTTGGCTCAGTATGACTTTGAATCACTGCAATAATAATAATAATAAAAATAATACTTTTTATTTATATCCCGCGCTCCCTGCAGAAGCAGGCTCAGGGCGGCACACAACATATTAGTTCAATACAATACAATAAAATCACATAGTTCAATAAATACTACATTATAAAACCATCATTTAAATCATCATTCCAATTAAAATTAACAGTTATGGTGCTAAATTACAGGTTTTTAATGAATTGATGGTGGAATACAACAGCAGCAAATCTCTCATTAACTCAGCATTCAGCAAAGGCCATCTTAAAAAGAGTGGTCTTGCAGGCCCTGCGGAATTGCTCAAGACTCCGCAGGGCCCGCACTTCGTCCGGAAGTTGATTCCACAAGTGTGGAGCTGCGGTAGAGAAGGCCCGTTCCTTAGTGTTCTTCAATTTGGCCTTTCTCGGCCCATGGATAATCAGCTGGTTCTTTCCTGCTGACCTCAGTGCTCTTTGGGGTTCGTATGGGGAGAGACAGCCCCTCAGGTAGGCAGGCCCTCGACCATATAGGGCTTTAAAGGTAATAACCAGCACTTTGTACCGAACCCGGTATGCAACCGGCAGCCAGTGCAGCCTGCGCAGCCCCGGCTGTATGTGCTCCCACTTTGGGAGCCCTAACAATAGCCTAGCTGCAGCGCTCTGCACCAGCTGCAGCTTCCGGGTTCGGCACACAGGCAGCCCCATGTAGAGGGCATTGCAGTAATCCAGTCTTGAGGTGACCGTTGCATGGATCACTGTTGCTAGGTCCTGGCGCTAGCACATGCATAGCACCAAGCTACCGCTCTGGGAAGCATTTCTTGGGCACCCCACCACACGAGATTCCTGGCTGTAGCATACCAGAGAATCTTATTTATTTATTACGTTCGACTTATATCCCGCCCTCTCCGCAAGCGGACTCAGAATCTTAACATCCCCATTGGCACTGGGTGGTGTGTATAGACAGCAATACCACTACTGGGCCTTCCCTGGCAGCCTGAGGGGCTGTGTGCCAGTGTGCCTTGCCAGAAACCCTAGGCCCCAACAGTTGCCCCACCTCAGGGTGTGTTGACACTGGCCCCGATTAATTCATCAGCAACATCTAGGCCTCATTTTGGGCAGGAGCTCACAGGAGTAGAGCTTCAGAATCTCTAAATTTGATTGTGCTTTTTCTTTCTTCACCTCCACCCCCCCACCCCCACCAAAATACTTGCTTCTGGGCTCCCTCGTTCAAACCCCCTGGGAGAACGTGGCTGGCAAAGTGTCTAATATTTCCCCCCACAAAAAAAATGGGGAAATAGCCAAAACATATAAAGCAGACAGATGGAAACCTTCATCCTGCCACTGTGGCCACATAGGAGGAAATAATTTAAAATGTAGGATGGGAGTAAAGATTTTTATTATGACAATTCTAATTCAAAAAGCATTTTAAGGTGGATGCTGAGCTGATATAATTTTGTACGCCTTCCGGGGATATCAGGTGTGTGTGGCATATGCAAATGAGTAGCGCTAATGAGCTCCAGCACCTCTTTCTCTACAAAATGCCAACACCCATTCCCTTGAAAGAAGTGAGTGTTAATTTCACACTGGCTCTCTCATGGCTGCAATCATGTGTGTTTTATCCTGTCTTGAGAACATGCCAATAGCTTTTTTCTTTTCTCTATCTCACCCTCCCCACCAGAGGTACACAGATATGGATTATGTGGTGAAAGACAAGTTTTTTCTGGAACGGATCCTGGATGTTGAGTTCCAAGAACCGGGAGACGTGTCTGTGCTGTACAATGGTATTTTTTTTTACCCTCCTTCCTCTAGGAACTTGTTCGTTGCCAATGCTTGTAACACAAACACCACTTTGGGGTGTAGACAATTCAGATGCAAAGCGATTGATACGGGGATTTGAAATTGGGAGCAGGTAAAGAGCCCCGTGGCACAGAGTGGTAAAGCTGCAGTACTGCAGTCGGATCCCTCTGCTCATGACCTGAGTTCGATCCCAGCGAAAGTTGGTTCAGGTAGCTGGCTCCAGGTTGACTCAGCCTTCCATCCTTCCGAGGTCGGTCAAATGAGTCCCCAGCTTGCTGGGGGGAGGGGGGAGTGTAGCTGACTGGGGAAGGCAGTGGCAAACCACCCCGTAAAAAGTCTGCCGTGAAAATGTTGTGAAAGCAACGTCACCCTAGAGTCGGAAACAACTGATGCTTGCATAGGGGACTACCTTTACCTTTTTTAAGCAAGCTGGGCTTTCAAACACACATTTTCCTTTCCTCTTCCTCTAGATGAGAGTGCTTTGTTTGGTAGGGTCTTTTTCTACAACCACGAGCTCACGCTGCTCTTCTTTGAAGCCCTTGTTTTCTGTGCGGTGGATCTGGGAGTGCAGGATTTTGTACTGGCAACTATTGTCACCTTTGTTGTGCAGAAGGTAAGCGGGGTGATGTCGACACTGCTTTTTACCTGTGACCGTCACAGCGCGTGCAAGTGCTCTGCCCGTGAGAGGGAATTTTTTTCCGCCAACTGCAGATCCAAGCCAGGAAGAGACTTTTGAAAGACAGATTTTGCCGTTCACGGCGACTGAGCTGCTCAGTTGTGCGAGTTCTCTGCTCCCATGTGACACTTGTTGTGCAAACAGATTGCTTGTGGGAGCTGTGAAATCCTGCAGAGTTCTTAGGCGTTTAATTTATCGGCTCGATCCAAGATTGGCAGGTGTCATGCGCGGATTTCAGACAAGCCTGGAATTTGGCCCTCAGTCACTGCTGCAAAACTATCGAAAGGGGGCTGGCAGGAAGAGAGAAGATACCAGTTATTGACAATGTTATGTATAAATTAATACATTGTTTGATCTATTTGACGCAATTTAAAAGTGTGGAAGTGTGGGGGGATACACTTATCTTTCAATGTATGTATCTAAGATATTATTTTAAACTATCAAAGAATTCATAGGGCTCAATATAGAAGAAGACGACGATGTTGGATTTATATCCCGCCCTCCACTCAGAGTCTCAGAGCAGCTCACAATCTCCTTTATCTTCCTCCCCCACAACAAACACCCTGTGAGGTGGGTGGGGTTGAGAGGGCTCTCAAAGCAGCTGCCCTTTCAAGGACAACCTCTGCCAGAGCTATGGCTGACCCAAGGCCATTCCAGCAGCTGCAAGTGGAGGAGTGGGGAATCAAACCCGGTTCTCCCAAATAAGAGTCTGCACATTTAACCACTACACCAAACTCTATTTTCTAGAGGAAAATAGAGTTCATGTTTATGCAAAATTAAGTTATCACCTTTTCATAAACATTATTTGAGGTTTGTTAAATAGTCAGATTTAATCTATCAATCTTTGTTTATATAGGTTGTGTAGTGTATGTGGAATCTGAAACAGAATCGAAATAGCTTTGATTTTCATTTAATGTTTTTCTCTCCCCCTTTTTTTTGGATGTAGCTGCAACTATAAACGTTTTGTCAAAAACTGTAATAAGGGAAGTTGAGAATGAAAGCATTTGTGAATATGTTTTATATATGCACTAGACCGAGGTGGCCAAACTTGCTTAATGTAAGAGCCAATAGAACAAATATCAGATGTTTGAGAGCCGCAAGACATGAATGTCAAGATGTTTGAGAGCTGTAAGGTAGGCAGGAAAATAGATGGGGGAGCGGGGGGGAGAGAGAGGTGGAAAGAAAGCAAGATTTGATGAGATCAGGCTAGCCTGGGCTATCCAGGGTCAGGGCCAAAGGAGTTATTTCTAAATCTCTGTGTCATTCCAAAGGACTTTTAAAAACCATTTCTGCCTTTGTGGGGAGGACAGGTCTTGCCAAGGCGGGAGGAAGACTGTTGACTAACACTGCTCACCTAACAGACTTCTACAAACCCTAATAACAGACTTTGTTTTGAACTTTTCAGCTGGTACAAATTTTACGCGAGGCTCTGGGAAAGAGAAACCTGGCTGAGAAGACCCTGGTGGAAAATCAGTTCTTGATCTAGAGCCAAAAGGCATGCAGGTGCATTGGAGCTGAACTGTGTCGCTGGAGATGTTGTGAGCAACTGAAGACTTCAAATCTTTTCCTCCCTTTGACTGTGGCATGTATGCCTTTTTAGGTAATTGTCACACAGCCGTGGCGCAGAGTGTTAAAGCTGCAGTACTGCAGTCCTAAGCTCTGCTCACGACCTGAGTTTGATCCCCGGTGGAAGCTGGGTTTTCAGATAGCCGGCTCGAGGTTGACTCAGCCTTCCATCCTTCCGAGGTTGGTAAAATGAGTACCCAGCTTGCTGGGGGTAAAGTGTATGACTGGGGAAGGCAATGGCAAACCACCCCGTAAAAAGTCTGCTGTGAAAATGTTGTGAAAGCAACATCACCCCAGAGTCGGAAACAACTGCTGCTTGCACAGGGGACCTTTCCTTTTTTCCTTTCCACACAGCCAGGCCTAGCAGGGCCTTCTGCTGGCTGCCACCACTTTGGTAAGGGTCTGTACGGAAGGGCTCAGAGCACCCAACCACCCTTGTCTTTAGGGTTTGTAGAATCTTTCGGGCTCAAGTGCCATGTTCTACTGGAGAAAGTTTTCCTTCCAGACGTTTCGTTCTCAGCTGCGGAGAACATCCTCAGTGGCGTTGCAGCCGGAGCAGGCGCTCAGACCTTCTTGGCTGCTGTGCATTGAGTGGGGCCAGGGCTGCTGGAGAGCTGCTATTTCTAGGCTGGAGGGGGTGTGATGAAAGGGCAATTGGTTTGTGGATGTGAATATTCAGGAAACCCACACACACCGATCGCTATCTAAATAAGAATTCCAATCATCATCCTCACCAAAAACGTACAGTTGTGAAAACCCTCATCCACCGTGCATCACGCATCTGTGAACCAAGCCAACTCCAACAGGAACTACACCACCTCAAATAGTCACTGCAGGCCAATGGATACTCCCAACAAGAAATTAGAAGAGCCCTCCATCCCAGGAGACCATCCACACCAAATCCCAAGCCACACACAAATGTGGGTACAGCCTTCCTGCCCTACATAAAATCTGTCACCGACCGCATTGGCAAAATTCTCAAACGCCACAATGTTGACACAGTCTTCAAGTCCACACAACAGATCCGCCACATGCTGCGCTCAGCCAAAGATATGAGAGATCCACTTGCAACCCCTGGAGTCTACAAAATACCCTGCTCCTGTGGTGCAGTCTACATTGGCACTACCCAACGCAGTATCAACACCCGTCTCACAGAACACAAGAGACACTGTCGCTTGTTTCAGCCAGAAAAATCAGCTATAGCTGAACATGCACTTCAAGAAGGAGACCACATCATCCACTTTGAAAGAACTGAAGTCCTTTCTAAGGCCTCACATTATCATACCCGCCTGAACAGAGAAGCTATTGAGATTTACAAACACCAGCACAATTTTAACAGAAAGGAAGAAGGCATTTTCATCCACCAATCTTGGTACCCAGCTCTGCAAAACACCCTATAAATTGCAGAAAGTCTCAGAAGAACCAGCACATTCCACAGAACAATCAGCACAGTCAACAACCATCTTCCTTATCTTCACACCCCTTCCAACCCTCCCAGCAATTAACACAGAACAATGGTCACATTCAACATCCAGTTTCCTTATCACTACCCTTCCAGGAAGCCCCACCAAACAATGGGCACATCCACAAACCAATTGCCCTTTCATCACACCCTCTCCAGCCTAGAAATAGCAGCTCTCCAGCAGCCCTGGCCCCACTCAGTGCACAGCAGCCAAGAAGGTCAGAGCGCCTGCTCCAGCTGCAACGCCACTGAGGATGTTCTCCGCAGCTGAGAACGAAACGTCTGGAAGGAAAACTTTCTCCAGTAGAACACGGCACTTGAGCCCGAAAGATTCTACAAACCCTAATGATGTTACCAGCCGTGAAAACCTGAAATCTTTGATAACACCCTTGTCTTCCTTATTAATAATACCTCCTAACTGTGACCAAGGAGACATGAGGACCCAAGGAGTATAACAACAACCATTTATTTACAGTGCTCAAATAATAAGTGGGGGATAAAGATTTAGTGCTAAAGGTAATATGAAAACAGTAAAGGTTGGTGCAAAGAAACAAAAGCCGTGACGCATTTAACTACATAGTCCCTACTCTACTAACCAACACTCACCCCTTGCCTTGGATGAGGGATCTTCCCCTTGCTGCAAGCTCTCCAAGCTATAGCCTGCCTCCAGCTCAGCCTTCCAGGAAAAGAACACCCCCTGCCTGGGCTAGGCCCTTTTATGTTCTCCTCCCAGGCCCCACCCCTCTCTGGGCCAGTTTCCCTCCAAAAACCTTGCTACCCAATCAGAGAGACAGGGGGGATCCTGGGAAATGTAGGCTCTTTTGTAACTCCTAAGCAGGCTTATCTGTGGCCTGCAGGCCTCACTAGGCCCGGGATCATGACAGTGGCCCAGACGTAGCCCAAGAAACGGCCCAACCCCAGCTCTTAAGTACATGAAGTCGTTGACACTTAAGTGCCTCTGAGCATGTGCCAAGTATGTCCCCCAAAGTAGGGATGAATGGCAGGACCCAGCTTTCACATGCTTGTGATTAAATGACATGAAACCCTGTCATCTCTTTGGACCGGTATTGGAGCTAAAGGTTTCCTCTCCAGTGCACTCAACGGGGAGGAATTTGGCTTTGGTCTGCACAGATTTGGAGACTGTTTGGTGGAGACCTGGATTCTTGGCTCTGCAGTGATATTCATTGGCTGACCACTGGAAGACAATCATCTCGGCATCTAAACTGCCTTGCAGGGCTGTTATGGGGATAAAATGTAGCCATGATTAGATTCAATTAATTAGATTTATATCCCGCCCTCCCCGCCGAAGCAAGCTCAGGGTGGCTCACCGCAACGAAAACGATAAATTACAATAAAGCATCAATTCAACAATTCCAACAATTAAAACAATATAAAACAATAAAACAGTTTGGCGCTCGTGTCAAATTGATTTTCGATGGCGTTTCATGCTCTTAGGTATCCTTTTGTATTACTGTATCAGCAATTTAATTAAAGGCTAGCGTTGTCTTGCAGAACTGGGTGAGGTCCCTCGGGGCTCAGATCTCCTCCAGCAGATGGTTCCACCAATAGGGAGCAGCGGCTGAGAAGTCCATGACTGCTGGACTCTGGGTGCAAAGGATGGGATGAAAATGTAAAAAAATAAAAGATTGCATACCTCCAGGCAGGGCTTTTTTAATAGAAAAAAAGTCAACAGGAACTCATTTGCCTATTAGGCCACACCTCCGGATGTCACGATTGTTTCATGCAGGGCTTTTTTGTAGAAAAAGACCAGCATGAACTCATTTGCATATTAGGCCACACCCCGTGGTGCAGGCCAGCCAACTGTGCGTTCCTGCTCAAAAAAAGCCCTGCCGCCAAGAATTTTTCTAACAAGCAGAACTTAAAACTGTCTGTTTGGGGGGTTTTTGCACTGAAGCTAAGCAGGGTCATCTCTGGCAAGTTCTTGGATGCGAGACTTCCTGGAAATACCCAGTCTGGAGGGCAGGGGCAGGCTTTATTCAGCCACCTTGCTGAATATCCTCCAGGCCTCCAGTAGGGGTTGCCATGACTTCCAGGCGCAGACACACTCAAATATACAAAAAAAAAAAAAAGCCCAAACCCCTGTCTATTTTAAAAACATATTTTATTGAATGATTTTTAAAAATCAAAAAGCAATATATAGGAAAAGTTTTCGATTTCCTTCACAACAAATATTGGCATAAAGTACAGAATTCACAATTGTTCTATTGTCATCAGACTAAAACTTCTCATTTTTCTCTGTAACCCTTCCCCCCTCTTAGCCTTCAAAACCATAAGTCGCCAGTTCATTTCTTTCCGTTCCTTGCAAAAAGTCAATAAAGGGTTTCCAGTTTGCTATAAATGTAGATAAATGTCTTCTCTCTCAGCAAAGCCGTAAATTTAGCCGTCTCAGTTAACTGTCTCAAGGCAAGTGTAAGTCTACATTTTTAAATCTGTAACAGGGCCAACCTATCCCCAGTTTAGGAGAAGAGTCAGGGTGGAGGGAGAGAAAATTAGTTAACCAGATAAATCTTGTTTGCCTTGATTTATTTTGCTTTCTGCCACCAATTTTGCCACAGTCACCCCCCTGTCCAGCTTGTTGTGCTAGGCCAGCGCCCTGAATATCCATCTCCAGGGCTTTTTTGTAGCAGGGACTCTTCATGTTTGAGAGCCAGAAGACAGGAGGGAAGGAGGGAGGGAAGGAAGGAAGGAAGGAAGGAAGGAAGGAAGGAAGGAAGGAAGGAAGGAAGGAAGGAAGGAGGGCCAATAGATAGGGAGGGGGTGGGAGGCAGGGAGAGGTGGAAAGAAAGCAACTTTAACTTTATATGCCTTCTCCAAGCTGCTGACTGGCTTGGCTTGGAGAAGTGATTTAAAGAGAGAAATGCCTTCTCCAAGCTAACCGAAGGGATAGTGGGAGCTTCGAGAGCCACACGATATGTGTGAAAGCCACAGTTTGGCCATCCCTGTTCTAGCCCAATCTCGGCAGCTAAGCACGGTCGGTACTTGGAAGGAAGACCACCAAGGAAGACTGTGCAGAGGAAGGCAATGGGCAAACTGCCTCTTCTTCTCACTTGGCCTGACAGCCCCTTGCTGGGGTCGCCTGAAGTCAGTTGTGAGTTGACGGCACTTCACACACACACACACATTCCATTGCTAGCAGAGTGTATCAAAAGAAGAAACCTTGCTACTTCCTTGGATTAGCCCAGATCATAAATAACAATGGCAATTTATTGGATCGCTCTGTGGAATTTCTGCCGACTTTCACAAGAGATTAAAGAACGGTCTTGGCTGAAGATGGAATTAATCTCCCTCTGTCTTCTGCAATAATTCTGCCGCTACTGCGGTATCGACAAAAGCCACCGCCTGCAGAATGAATGGCACGCTTTTAACTGCTCTTAAGAGTAGAAAGATGGCTCTATCAACCATGGGCTACTGCTGAGTCTCATAAGAAAGTGGATTTTAAAGTCTGTGTTGCCATAAACTAGATTTCTCGTCTCCGGATTCAGCCACGTGAGGCAGCTCAGCTCTCTTTACAGCAGTTTTTCATTCAGAAACAGCTCAGAGATAGACTGCTGCGACTGGCTCTAAGGGGAGGGTTGTCCTGCCTTTGAAGGCTGTCTGGAAGATCATCTGGTTTAAGATGCAGCAGTGGGATACAAGCTACAGAGAATAATATTTCTTCAATTTTAAAAGATCTATGTTGACCACCGATCGATTCCCTGGCACAGCTCAAACTGCTGGTTATGAACAACGAAGTCCATTCAGGGGTGTCAAACTCAATCATGAGGCCAGATCTGACCTAAATGAGACCTCGCTGGGCTGGGCCATGTGTATCAAAAATGTAATGCCAGGTAGTGTAGATACAAACTTTATAGAGGACACAAACACACACAATTAAAGATTTAAAAAAAACAACAACTTTAAAACATGCTTAAAAGATTAGCAATCTTGCAATATTTTCTTTGTTTCACCGTTTCTGATAACTGACCCCTCTTGCTGTGAATTGCTGCATCAAAATCCGGAGACAGTGTCTGTGCTGTAGCAGTCTTGAACAGGCTGTTCAGGTGGTGTTCAGGTGTGTGTCTGTAAGTTGCAAACCTGCTTTTGATTCATTCATTACAGGAATCTCATGGTTAATGTTTTGAGCCTAAGATGCAGGAGAAAACATGAAACGGCTGGGCATTTTGTACATAAGTTGTTTCATGTACTGGTCAGCCAATGGAGAAAATGGAGGCTTCGCTCTGTAGCTCCTGTGCAATTGAACAAGCTTGGCAAAACAAACTGCGATGCAGACGGAAGTGAGAGAGGGAGAAGGAAGCAGATGACAGCCAGTTGCTCAGGGGCCCAATAGGAGCCCTTTGGGGCAAAGACTTTTTTATTATTATTATCCCAAGCCACTGGTGAACTGGATGCCCTGCTGCTTACTGCATTACAGATAAGTGTTGGATATGTTTGGGAATTTGGTGTGGAGAGTGTGACTACGGAGAAATGGTGCCCTTTTTCTAAGCACTAAAGATAGGCAGGGATTAATGAAATGTTTTGGAAGTGGTGGTGGAAGAATCATATAACCTGCGAAATCACACGTGAGCCTGTGGAACTCATTGCAACAGGATGAGGCAATGTTCATTATCAAAGGTGGCACTTTAAAGAAGGGATGAGTTAGAGGAAGACAATCTGTACAACTGTTAGGAAGTCTGGCCTTGCAGAGCTGGGACTGTTTGGAAATGTTCTCTGCGTTCCTAAAGGTAGTTTGTGCTCTGCAAATGGCTGTGGAAAATAGCATGTATATACAGGGTACCCTAGAACGAACAGCAAAATTGTTTGAAATTGTCCAATCATTGGAGGAGGCAAAGTTCAACAACACAGATGACAACCAGACACACACATACCAGTTTTGCTGAAGAAGAAGGATGACAATGATATTGGATTTATATCCTGCTCTTCACTTTGAATCTCAGCATCTCAGAATGGCTCACAATCTCTATCTTCCTCCCACACAACAGACAGCCTGTGACATGGGTGGGGCTGAGAGAGCTCTCCCAGCAGCTGCCCTTTCAAGGACAATCTCTGTGAGAGGGCTATGGCTGACCCAAGGCCATTCCAGCAGCTGCAAGCGGAGGAGTGGGGAATCAAACCTGGTTCTCCCAGATAAGAGTCCGGGCACTTAACCACTACACCAAACACTACACCCGATAGGCAGGGATGGCGTGTGCTCCAGCTGATACGGGCCTCTGTACTAATATATGTTTCTGATCCACTGGGTGAAAAAGAAGCTTAAGAAGAAGAATTGCAGATTTATACCCTGCCCTTCTCTCTGAATCAGACTCAGAGTGGCTTACAATCTCCTATATCTTCTCCCTCCACAACAGACACCCTGTGAGGTGGGTGGGGCTGAAAGAGTTCTCCCAGAAGCTGCCCTTTCAAGGACAACCTCTGCCAGAGCTATGGCTGACCCAAGGCCATTCCAGCAGGTGCAAGTGGAGGAGTGGGGAATCAAACCCGGTTCTCCCAGATAAGAGTCCACACACTTAACCACTACACCAAACTGGCTCTCACAAGGACAGCTCCGCCAGAGCTATGGCTGACCCAAGGCCATTCCAGCAGGTGCAAGTGGAGGAGTGGGGAATCAAACCCGGTTCTCCCAGATAAGAGTCCGCACACTTAACCACTACACCAAACTGGCTCTTTCAACCACCCTTTCAAGGGCAACCTCTGCCAGAGCTTTGACTGACCCAAGGCCATGCTAGCAGGTGCAAGTGGAGGAGTGGGGAATCAAACCCGGTTCTCCCAGATAAGAGTCCGCACACTTAACCACTACACCAAACTGAAGCAGGCCTAGCAGCGGTATCCTCCTCTCTTGAGCCTTCATCCTTCCGAAGTTTTAAAAAAGAGAACAAACGGAAAGCTCAAATTGCATTTTATTTTTTGGGGTTTAAAAAAAAAATCTAATGTAAACAGAGACTGTGATAACCCAGCGGAAGCCCTGCACAGGAAATGAAAAGCTTGATAAAATGGAAATGAAATGAAATGAAATGAACAGCTCGAGGGGGGAAAGAGAGACATAAATAAATATCTGAAGAAGTAAGCTCATGAAAGATCCTCCCCGGCCGCACATTTTGTTAGTTTTTACGGTGCTGCTGGACTTTTTTCTACTAAATACAACCCAGTCTCACGTTTCTTGGGCTGGCTTTCATCGGGTTCTTCTGGTTCCCTGCTGGGTGTGAGTGTATCTGCGGCTTCTGACATCTTCCAACTGGTTCTCTTCAGATTCTTCATCGCTCTCCACCAGCGTCAGCTTCTGAAGCGTGCTTTGAACGCTCTGGAGATAAATAAATAGGCGGAGAACTTTGGTTAATAAGTGTTGCCAACTTCTAGGTGGAGCCTGGAGATCACCCAGAATTATAACTGTGCTTCTGGCTGCAGAGGTCAGTTCCCTGGGAGGAGATGGCTGCTTTGGAGGGCGGAGTCTACAACATTATGGCCCACTGAGTCCCTCCCCCAAACACCGTCCTCCATCCCTACGTCACCAAGAATTTCCCAAAGCTGAGTTGGCAACCCAGTGCAGTTATCCTGCGTGGCCAGTGCTTTGCTTGCTATGGCAAAAGGCATTTTTTACATAGAATGGTAAGATTATTTTTCACAAATGTGTGAGGTTGTGTGACTTCCTGACTTCTGAAAATGTCTGTACCCAGTGGCTTTCTCCAGTGGTACGGTTGCCAATCCCCAGGTGGGGGCAGGGGATCCCCCGGTTTGGAGGCCCTCCCCCCACTTCAGGGCCATCAGAAAACAGTGGGGGTGGGAAGGGAAATGTCTGCTGGGCTCTCCATTATTTCCCATAGAGACCGATTCCCATAGGGTATAATGGAAAATTGAGCCGTGGGTATCTGGGGTGGCTGATTTTTGAGGTAGAGGCACCAACGTTTCAGCATAGTATCTGGTGCCTCTCTTCAAAACACACTCCAAGTTCCAAAAAGATTCGACCAGGGGGTCCAATTCTATGAGCCCCAAAAGAAGAAGATGATATTGGATTTATATCCCGCCCTCCACTCCGAAGAGTCTCAGAGCGGCTCACAATCTCCTTTCCTTTCCTCCCCCACAACAGACACCCTGTGAGGTAGATGAAGATATTGGATTTATATCCCGCCCTCCACTCCGAAGAGTCTCAGAGCGGCTCACAATCGCCTTTCCCTTCCTCCCCCACAACAGACACCCTGTGAGGTAGATGAAGATATTGGATTTATATCCCGCCCTCCACTCCGAAGAATCTCAGAGCAGCTCACAATCTCCTTTACCTTCCTCCCCCTGTGAGGTGGGTGGGGCTGGAGAGGGCTCTCACAGCAGCTGCCCTTTCAAGGACAACCTCTGCCAGAGCTATGACTGGCCCAAGGCCATGCTAGCAGCTGCAAGTGGAGGAGTGGGGAATCAAACCCGGTTCTCCCAGATAAGAGTCCAAACACTTAACCACTATACCAAACTGGCTCTTTCAGCCACCCTTTCAAGGACAACCTCTGCCAGAGCTATGGCTGACCCAAGGCCATGCTAGCAGGTGCAAGTGGGGAATCAAACCCGGTTCTCCCAGATAAGAGTCCGCACACTTAACCACTACACCAAACTGGCTCTCCAAGGCGCCCCTATCCTTCATTATTTCCAATGGAGGGAAGACATTTAAAAGGAGTGCAATCCCTTGAAATGTGATGGCCAGAACTCCCTTTGGAGTTCAATTAGGCTTGTCACAACCTTGCTCCTGGCTCCACCCCCAAAGTCTCCTGGCTCCACCCCCAAAGTTCCCAGATATTCCTTGAATCCGACTTGGCAACCCTATCCAGTGGTGAGAAGTGACCTCCCTCAAGAATTTCCCTCAGAGACCGCTCCTTGTATGTTTTTATTTACCTCATGAAGGTCCCTTTCTCACCTGGATGCTTGTGGACCATGGGAGGCTGGAGGACAGGTTGGTGGCAGGGACTGGCCGGGCCTCATTGATGGTTCCAGAACCAATATGGATTTTACTTCTGAAATCCTAACAAGAAGACATAATTTGCCGGTCAGTGCTGCCCCTGACTTGTTACCTCACACTTGTCCCGAGCATTCTAAGAGCATAAGAAGGACCCTGCAGGGTGGGAACAAATATCCACCTAGTCCAGCATCCTGTTTCCCAGGAATCCCATGCAGAGGTCTTTCACATCGCCTACTACACTGTCCTTTTTAATTAGAGATGCTGAGGATTGAACCTGGGACCTTCTGAAAGCCAAGCAGATGCTCTGCCATTTGAACCATGGCCCCTCCCATACGTAGAAACAAGGTAAAGGTGGTCCCCTGTGCAAGCACCAGTCGTTTCTGACTCTGGGTTGCCATTGCATCACAATGTTTTCACGGCAGACTTTTTTAACGGGGTGGTTTGCCATTGCCTTCCCCCGTCATCTACACTTTCCCTCCAGCCAGCTGGGTACTCATTTTACCAACCCCGGAAGGTTGGAGGCTGAGTCAGCCTTGAGTCGGCTACCTGAACCCAGCTTGCGCCGGGATCGAACTCAGGTCGTGAGCAGAGAGCTCAGACTGTAGAATCAAGTAAGCACGTTAAATCCACAGGGGACGCATGAGCACGTGGAACTGCTTTTCACTTCATCCATCAAGGCCAGTACTGTCTATTCTCACCTGTAGTGGCTCTCCAGAGTTTCATGCTGAGAGCCAGTTTGGTGTAGTGGTTAAATGCGCAGACTCTCATCTCGGGTTTGATTCCCCACTCCTCCACTTACAACTGCTGGGATGGCCTTGGGTCAGCCATAGCTCTGGCAGAGGTTGTCCTTGAAACAGCAGCTTCTGGGAGAGCTCTCTCAGCCCCACCCACCTCGCAGGGTGTTTATTGTCGGGGAGTAGGGTTGCCAAGTCCAATTTAAGAAATATCTGGGGACTTTGGGGGTGGAGCCAGGAGACATTAGGGGTGGAGCCAAGATCAAGGCTGTGACAAGCATCATTGAACTCCAAAGGGAGTTCTGGCCATCACATTTAAAGAGACGGCACACCTTTTCAATTCCTTCCTTCCATAGGAAATAATGAAGGATGGGGCACCTTCTTTTGGGGCTCATAGAATTGGACCCCCTGGTCCAATCGTTTTGAAACTTGGGGGATATTTTGGGGAGGGGCACTAGATGAAGTATTGAAAATTTGGTGCCTCTACCTCAAAAAACAGCCGCCCCAGATACCCGCAGATCAATTCTCCATTATTTTCTATGGGAATAAATCTCCATAGGGAGTAACAGAGTTCCCAGCAGACATTTCCCTCCCCTCCCCCTGCTTTCTGACGACCCTGAAGCGGGGGGAGGGCCTCCAAACCGGAGGATCCCCTGCTCCCACCTGGGGATTGGCAACCCTATCGGGGAGGAAGATAAAGGAGATTGTGAGCCACTCTGAGATTTGGAGTGGAGGGTAGGATATAAATCAAATTCCTCCTCCTCCTTCCCTCAGATGCAGGGCCGGCTCTAGACTGTCTGGCACCCCAGGCGAGGCTAATTTTTGGTCCCTGCCCTGCCCCCGGGACTGATGACATAACCGAGTCACATACCCAATCTGGTGCCCCCAGAAGGCCAGTTCTGTAGGGAATTGCCTAGTTTGCCTAGCGGCAGGGGCAGCGCTCCTCATGTCGCACAAAACTTAGTTAAGACTAAATACGGTTAATTAACCAAGTTCATTTCCTGGGTTCTTGGACCCCACTAGCCACCTCTTGGGCCGTCATTAAACTTTGTTGGTCTTCAAGGTGCTTGTAGTGCCAGAGTTCAGCTTTAAGTTGACCGAAATTCTACAGGATTCCTCTCGCCTTCTGGTGTAAGCCCCAGGTGGAGCCACCAGCTGCAAGGCATCAGGCCTTGATTGCCAATGAGAAGCTGGTGAACTGGTAAAAGAGGATTTTCCTCCTAGTTTTAGTCTTCTGGCAGCTTGCTTAGGCAAGGAGCTGTGGTGACCGGAGGGTCAGTAAGAGTATACTTGGAACCCTGGTGGATTTGGCCAGACCGGCCCAGAAGGGAGTGCCTGTGGAACTCTGAACCTTTTTAACTCTACAATTGGCCTCAGGGTCAAGGTAACTAAAAGTAAAAGTAGTCCCCTGTGCAAGCACCGGTCGTTTCCCACTCTGGGGTGACGTTACTCTCACATCGTTTTCACAGCAGACTTTTTACGGGGTGGTTTGCCATTGCCTTCCCCAGTCCGCTACGCTTTCCTCCCAGCAAGCTGGAGACTCGTTTTACCAACTCTGTGGTGACGTTGCTCTCACATCATTTTCACGGCAGACTTTTTACGGGGTGGTTTGCCATTGCCTTCCCCCGTCCGCTACGCTTTCCTCCCAGCAAGCTGGATACTCGTTTTACCAACCTCGGAAGGATGGAAGGCTGAGTCAACCTGAAGCCGGCTACCTGAACCAGCTTCTGCCGGGATCGAACTCAGGTCGTGAGCAGAGGGCTACGACTGCAGTACTGCAGCTTTACCACTCTGCGCCAAGGTAACTACACAGCTGCTAAAGCTTTTTATTGTTTTGTGCTATGGTGTTGGGGAAATACCTGTGCTGTTAAGAATAAATTTCTGTTAACCTTTTGTTCGGTGTCAATGGCTTGCAAAGGGACCAGTGCGTGTCAGCCCTACTCAGAAGGAGGTGTGAAGGCCGTAAGCATCTCTTTGGTTATTTGGAGGTTGTTGATCCCTCAGGGGAACCAGGGTGGATTGGGCCCTGTAAAAAATACCAGTAGGGTGGCAGCAGCCTTAGGGGGAAGAGCTTTGCCTCCCCCTTGATATTAGATTTAAAGTGCCCTGGTAGGAAGTCCCTAGACTGGCCTCCTCACAAGGAGCTGGGAGGTGGCTAGAGGATCTACTGGGCACTGCAGTGCTAGTGAAGTTGGTTCTGTTGCTTCAGATCAACATGGAGACCTGCTTGAATCTCCCGTTCAGTCACTCTAACTATGGTATATTTATTGTGTCTGTATGTAATGGGACAGTTAAGAGCCCCGAGGCGCAGAGTGGTAAAGCTGCAGTACTGCAGTCAGAGCCCTCTGCTCGCGACCTGAGTTCGATCCCGGCGGAAGCGGATTCAGGTAGCCAGCTCCAGGGTGACTCAGCCTTCCATCCTTCCGAGCTCAGTCAAATGAGTTCCCAGCTTGCTGGGGGGAAAGCGTAGATGACTGGGGAAGGCAATGGCAAACCACCCCATAAAAAGTCTGCCGTGGAAATGTGAAAGCAGCGTCATCCCAGAGTCGGAAACGACTGGTGCTTGCACAGGGGACTACCTTTACCTTTTTGATGGAACCGTTTGGTGTAGTGGTTAAGTGTGCAGACTCTCATCTGGGAGAACCGTGTTTGATTCCCCGCTCCTCCACTTGCAGCTGCTGGAATGGCCTTGGGTCAGCCAGAGCTCTTGCAGAGTTATCCTTGAAAAGGTGAGGTATAAATCTTCTCTTCCTCCTGATATCTCTGTGATTTGGTTTTGTCCTATTGGGTGGAGCTTTTATTTCAGTTTCTAGCTTTGTATGTTTGCTGAAGTTGTTGGTGGTTGGAGTTGTCCCCTTGCCAACGAATGGCTGACGTTCAGAGCCCGCTTGTCTCTGCTGAATGCACCTGAGAACGGATGTCTGAGTGAAGATTGTAGCTCGGAAACCCACAGCCAGAGGGTGACATTGCATTAGTCATAGTTCATCTAATTAAACTGAGATTTTGCGCAATATTTGAACTATTAAACTCCACTGCAAACCAGGATCCCCGATTCCTGCTTGAGAGCTGAGTGTGGTTGAACTTGGCCCAGCCTGTTAACAGATGCTAGCAGGAAGGCTTCATGAGTGGGAGGTGAAAGACAGCTACCCCATCAACGGAAGTGAAGTCTGGATATACCCATCAAAGAAGCCCTGTAGAAGAGGCCTGAAGGTCCCTATGGGATATCTTGACAGCAAGCCAAAGGTCTTCCCTGGGTTGTGTCTCCAGGAATTTTCCTGCCTGGATCTGGCAACCTTGCCCCCGCATCCCCTGCGGGGGGGCCAGGGGGACCTGCCAACCCTAACCCAGAGTCATTTGTCCCATTGAAACAAAGGAGAAAACTTTCGCTTTCCCAGTTTGGGGGCACATTCCGAAAGGACAAAGAAAGGCGGTGAATAAACCTTGCTTTTCAGATGCTACCTTTACCTCCAGATCTTTCTCAAGATCGTAGCTTTCAAGATTTTGGAATGCGTTGGAATAAACCTCGAGAGCTTTCGCGTGAAAAACCATCTCGATGGTGACAAAATCCGAGAAGATCTTCTGCAGAGAGAGGGGACATTGAAATGTGACATTGCCTCTTCGTTTTGGCTCCCCCAACTCGATTTCTGGAATGCTGGGGTTAACGGATTGCATCACGATTCCCTGCACATTTATTTGGGAGTAAGAAGAAGAAGAATTCTAGATTTATACCCCGCCCTTCACTCTGAATCAGAGACTCAGAGCGGCTTACAATCTCCCATGTCTTCTCCCCCCACAACTGACACCCTGTGAGGTGGGTGGGGCTGAGAGGGCTTCTCACAGCAGCTGCCCTTTCAAGGACAACCTCTGCCAGAGCTATGGCTGACCCAAGGCCATTCCAGCAGGTGCAAGTGAAGGAGTGGGGAATCAAACCCGGTTCTCCAAGATAAGAGTCCGCACACTTCACCACTACACCAAACTGGCTCTCTTAAAAAGGAGGAGGAGGAGGCAACGACATTGGATTTATGCCCCACCCTATACTCTGAGTCTCAGAGTGGTCACAATCTCCTTTACCTTCCCCCTCAATAACAGACATCCTGTGAAGTGGGTGGGGCTGAGAGCTCTGACAGAAGCAGCCCTTTCAAGGACAACCTCTGCCAGAGCTATGGCTAACCCAAGGCCATTCCAGCAGCTGCAAGTGGAGGAGTGGGGAATCAAACCCGGTTCTCCCAGATAAGAGTCCACGCACTTAACCGCTACACCAAACTGGCAACAACATTGTTGCAACAAATAAGTTGCAACAGCATTGAGGGAACTTCCTTTCCATGGCTGCGCGTAGGACTTGAAACTTTGGAAGTCCTCATTGGCTGCAGATAGACATCACAATAAGGTGTGGCTTGATCAAAACTCAGTTAGGTGCGATGTCCAGATACAGGTGATTGGATTTATATCCCGCCCTCCACTCGCCACCAATCTGGGACTTCAGACTAGGGTTTGTAGTTTGCATTAGTTGCGACGGTCTGTTGTGATATCTGAATTCACAAACTACGGTCTGCTGAGTCCAGATTCCCCTTGAAAGAGGCGATTTGGGCTTGCATCGTGTGGTTATGCATGGTATACTCTGGTGTGGTAGACTCACCAGAGTCTGCTCCACAAACCGCAGTTTGTCGTGTTCCCCCGAATGGCCCAGAGAGGGTTGGGTAAAGGCCCTCCCACCCAGCAATCCAGATTACCTGGATATCTTTCAGTTTCTGCTTCTGAAACTCGTCGATGGTCTCTTCCAGCTGGTGGGTGGTTCTGCTGGCATCGACGGAGGCCTTGTGCACATTGGACTCTGCCTAGGCCAAGAGGGCAAAATTGCAGTTAGCGGCTGAACTAAAGGCTCCGGGGAGGGGGTGTTGCGGTCCCCCCCTTAACTCAGAGGGAAATGGGGAAGATGTGGCTGAAGGAAGTGAGGCTGGGGCTGACAGTGTTTTGCCTCAGGTTGTGATGCTTTGGTTGTGGCGTGCAGCTTTTCATCCTAGCTGCCTGTCCCTTTGCCCTGCTCAGGGGAGATGGCTTGAAATGACTTCCTCCCTTTTGCTTGGCCTAGATTTCTCACTGCTCCAATGTGGGTTAAAATGCTCTTGTTCAGGATCTAGGGTTGCCAATCGCCAGGTGGGGGCAGGGGATGCCCTGGTTTAGAGGCCTCCCCCCTGCTTTAGGGATATCAGAAAGTGGAGGGGAGAGAAATGTCTGTTGGCACTCCGTTATACCCTATGGAGACGGATTCCCATAGGGCAAGGGTGGCCAACAGTAGCTCTCCAGAAGTTTTTTTTTTGCCTACAACTCCCATCTGCCCCAGCCATTGGCCATGCTGGCTGGGGCTGATGGGAGTTGTAGGCAGAAAACATCTGGAGAGCTACCGTTGGCCACCCCTGCCATAGGATATAATGGAAAATTGATCTGCGGGTATCTGAGGCTGTCGGGGAACTGTTTTTTGGGGGGGTTGTTTTAAGATAGAGGCACCAAATTTTCAGAATAGCATTTGGAGACTCTCCTCAAAAGACCCTCCAAGTTTCAAAAAGATTGGACGAGGGGGTCCAATTCTATGAGCCCCAAAAGAAGGCGCCCCTACCCTTCATTATTTCCAGTGGAGAGAAAGCATTTAAAAGGTGTACGGTCCCCTTAAATGTGATTGCCAGCCCTCCCTTTAAATCGTGCTCTTAGCACCTTTGCTCCTGGCTCCACCCCCAATGTCTCCTGGCTCCACCCCAAAAGTTCCCAGATATTTCTTGAGTCAGACTTGGCAGCCGTATGAGGATTTTGCAGGCAGCCAAGCTTAACAGCCTCAGGGAACACGTTACGCACATGCAGGGGAGGGGAACGAGTCCCTTGTTTATGTGCCTGAAGGGATGGGAACGAGGAATGCTCTGAGAAGCTCTGGGTCGGTCGGGCCTGGAGGAAAATTCTTTCCTGGCGGCATTACCCTGGGCATAGACGAAAAGGCCACAAGACCCAAACACTGGCTCACCCCTCCCCGCTCTCCCTTTCACGGTCTGCCGAAATGCTTTCCTTCTGTCCCAGTTTTTCCCTGCGCAGGGTGGATCTGCAAGGCAGCGAATGCGCTGACTTATTGGGTTTTATAAGCAGAGAGAAGGAAGGAAGGAAGCTGGCTCTCTGGAATCTCTTTCAAGTTGTTTTATGGATGTGGCGGGGTGTCTGTGTGTGCGTAGCCGCTGCCGCGTTGGCCTGAAACAGCAGAACGAAGTCGGGAGTCCAGGGACACCTTTAAGAGCAACGAAGCGTTATTGCTCTGTGGCTGGGGAGTTGAACTCATTTGTTATAGGGGAGGGACGGTGGCTCAGTGGTAGAGCATCTGCTTGGGAAGCAGAAGGTCCCAGGTTCAATCCCTGGCATCTCCAAAAAAGGGTCCAGGCAAAGAGGCGTGGAAAACCTCCGCTTGAGACCCTGGAGAGCCGCTGCCAGTCTGAGAAGACAGTACTGACTTTGATGGACCAAGGGTCTGATTCAGTATAAGGCAGCTTCATATGTTCATATGTTATGAGGGCCGGATCTGACATAAATGAGACCTTGTCGGGCCAGGCCAGGGGTGGCCAAACTGTGGCTCGGGAGCCACGTGTGGCTCTTTCACATGCATTGTGTGGCTCTTGAAGCACCACCATCCCATTGGCTGGCTTGGAGAAGTTATTTGTCTCTTTAAATCACTAAGCCAAGCCGGAAAACCTCTATGAAACTCGCAACATGTCATAGTATTAAAGAGAACTGTTTTAAGATGATGTATAGATGGTATATGACTCCAAAAAAATTAGCAAAGATGAACAATAAGATGCCAGATAGGTGTTGGAAATGTAAAAAGCATGAAGGTTCTTTCTACCATATGTGGTGGACTTGTGAAAGAGCTAAAATGTTTTGGCAGATGATTCAACAAGAGATATCTAAGATCCTAGGATATGAATTTAACAAAGAAGCAGAGACTTTTCTGCTGGGATTACAAATGGAAAAATTTCCGAAAGAAGATAGAACTTTAATATGGTACTTGCTCTCAGCTGCTAGGACATTGTATGCGCAGTTGTGGAAGCAAGAAAAAATACCAGAAAAATGGGACTGGACTATAAAAGTTATGTCATGGAGTGAAATGGACAAGCTAACAAGAAAACTAAGAGACTGCGATTTAGAACTTTTTAATCAGGAGTGGAAGAAATTCAGAAGATATGTAGAAAAAGAGTGGAAAATAAAAGGACATTGGACAATTTTTGAAGATTAAGACCTTTAAGACAAGAATATAACTTTTGAAGGGGGGATCTTTTTCTTAATCAATTTTTGTTTTTTCTTGATAGTTAAAGGTACCTTTAATATCTGTTTTTTTTAAAAAAAAATAACACTGGCGGGGGTCAATTATTGGGGGGAGGGGTGGGAGAAAAGTAAGATGTGGGGTAGAATGATTTTTTTTTTTAATCTTAAGCTTTTTATAAGTTGTAGATATAGTTCTACTACCATATGTTACTAATAAAAATTGTTTATACTCGAAAAAATCACTAAGCCAAGCCAGCCAGCAGTTTGGAGAATGCATTTAAAGCTGCTTTCTTTCCACCTCTCTTCCTAATCTTCCTTCCTTGTGGCTCTCAAACATCTGACATTAATGCTGTGTGGCTCTTACGTTAAGGAAGTTTGGTCACCCCTGGGCCAGGCCATGTTTAAGATTAGGTAGAAGATATAAACTTTATAAAGGACACAAACACAATTTAAAAAAAAAACGGCTTAAAACATTAGCACTTGTTGGTCTTCAAGGCGCTTTCTGTATTTCTCTCATGGGATTCAGGGAAGGGGGCAAAGGAAGCTGTGGCTTTTTCTTTCCTTCCCCAGAGGACTGGGGGAGGAGAGGCTTTGCTGTGCAATTGACAGAGTTCGGGAAAACAAGCGCTGCCTTCCCCCCTTCCTCCCCAAGGGAGGAGCCTCAGCCAATGGAGAAAACAGAAGCTTTGCTCTGTAGCTCCTGTGCGATTGAGCAAGCCTGGCAAAGCAAGCTGTTATGCAGAAGGAAGGAAGAGAGAGGGAGAAGGAAGCAGATGACAGCCAGTTGCTCGGGGGCCTGATTTTGGCCCCTGGGCTGCATGTTTGACACACCTCTCTACGGTAAGGCCAGACCTGAGACATCTATGAAGCACTGACCCCCGAGGAGTCCCAGCTGTGTTAGGTGCAAATGGCCCAGGTTGTTTACGAGCCGAATCGCCTTCTTCTCATCACCGCTTGACTGGGAGCGGAAGGATGAATGCAAGAATTCCAAGGGGGGCAGTGCAAGAAAGGGCTATTTCAGGTCCTCGTCGTAAACAAGTGCGTGACTTCTGGACCAGCAAACGGCACTGAGTCAGGGTGCTTATCGGAAAAGCAGCTGTAACTTCAGCCTTGCCTGGCTTAGGGCAGATACATCAAGAGAGCTCTCTGCAACAAGGGACAAAGCTGAGCTCTCGCCTTCCCCTGCACAGTTCTGTGCATTAAATTGCAAGCAGCCAATTCCCTCGGAGCTGTGCAGGGGCTTAGTCATTCCCTTTCTCTCTCTTTTTGCCCCCCCTCCCCCCGCAAAAGCCCGGGGGTGTGTGTGGAGGGGGGAGGAGAAGGCGAGAGGAAGCATTTGACCTTGGTACTTAAAACCTCCCACTGCAAATGCACTGCTTTGCTGGTTTCAGCAGAGCGTAATTTTAGGGCCTGCTTGGCTGATTACGGCAGGATATAAATATAGGGATGCGATTTATACTATGGCACGGGTCACAAGACCCTCTCTGGAGTGTCTCTTGCCTGCTGTTGGCATGGAGGTGAGGACTGCTCAACCCCAATTTGGGTGGCACTGATCCTGACTGGTTAGAACGGGCACTGAACGCATGCTGCATAAATCGCTAGTGCCCCTGTATAAACCGAAGGTGCGGCCTTATTTAGAGTACTGTGTACAATTCTGGTCACCGCACCTCAAAAAGGATATTATAGCATTGGGGAAAGTGCAGAAAAGGGCAACTAGAATGATTAAAGGGCTGGAACACTTTCCCTGTGAAGAAAGGTTAAAACGCTTGGGGCTCTTTAGCTTGGAGAAACGTGGACTGCGGGGTGACATGATAGAGGTTTACAAGATAATGCATGGGATGGAGAAAGTAGAGAAAGAAGTACTTTTCTCCCTTTCTCAATTGCTGAGCAGTTGGGTTAGAACGGATAAAAGAGAGTCTTTCTTCACCCAAAGGGTGATTAACATATGGAATTCACTGCCACAGGAGGTGGCAGCGGCTACAAGCCTAGACAGCTTCAAGGAATGGATAAGCATATGGAGTAGAGATCCATCTGTGGCTATTAGCCACAGCTTATAGATGGAACTCTCTGTCTGGGGCAGTGATGCTCTGTATTCTTGGTGCTTGGAGGGGCACAGTGGGAGGGCTTCTAGTGTCCTGGTCCCACTGGTGGAGCTCCTGATGGCACTTGGTTTTTCTGACCACTGTGTGACACAGAGTATTGAACTGGATGGGCCACTGGCCTGATCCAACATGGCTGTTCTTATGTTCTTATGCTAGTTCACAGCGGAAATGTAAGTCAATAAATTACGAATTCAAAGGGCATCTCTGTCTAGGGTTGCCAACTATGAAGTGGGAAATTTCTGGAAATTTGAGGACGCTACCCATGTATGGCAGGGTTTGGGGAGGGAAAGGCATCATGCCTTAGAGCCATCCCTCCAAAGGAGCCCTTTCCCCCCTCCCGAAGGGAACTGATCTCTACAGTCTGTAATTGTTATTGCAGATCTCCAAGCCCCACCTGGAGATTGGCAACCTTACCTCTGCCTAGAACTGACCGAGTAGCTTTAGGTAAGTCTCTCTCTCTCTCTCTCTCTCTCCCCTCTCTGCAGTATTTTGTAAGGATGACAGCAGTAAAAACTAAGAATGCTCCACAGTGCTTAAGATTGTGATGCAGAAATGCCTCGCTCCTGAGCCTTCATTCTCCCCCATTAAACGCATTATGCAGCAGTCAAAAGGGCTGGCTGCGGCAAAAGCTGCTGAGCTGCCCGGATGCTTTTCTTTCAAGGCAGATGCACATGCCCCTCTAGAGCCGCTGCTCGCTGCGTGGGCCTTTTTGCATGCACCTAGCCCTGAATCAACACCAGTGTGTGTTCTTTTTCCTTGTGGGAGCCGTTGACCCGGAAGTCAGAGCACATCCGTTCTTCTTGCCGCAGAAATCAATGCAGTTACTTCCAAATGGACAGCTTGAAGCCAATGCAGCGCAGTGGTTAGGAGCGGCAGGCCAGTGTCTGGGAGGACCTGGGTTCGAATCCCAATCATGCCTTGGAAGCTTGCTGGGTAACCGTGGGCCAGTCTCGCTCTCTCAGCCTAACCCAGGGGTGTCAAACATGCAGTTCAAGGGCCATGTCTGTGAGCCGCCCTGAGCCCGCCTTTGGCGGGGGAGGGCGGGATATAAGAATAAAACTTACCTTACCTTACCTTACCTTACCTTACCTTACCTTACCTTACCAAATCAGGCCCTCAGAGGTCTCCTATCAGGCCCCTGAGCAACTGGCTGCCATCTGCGTCCTTCTCCCTCTCTCTTGCTTCCTTCTGCAGCACAGCTTCCTTTGCAAGGCTTGCTCAATCGCACAGGAGCTACAGAGCAAAACCTCTATTTCCATTGGCTGAGACTCCTCCCTTGGGGAGGAAGGGGGGAGAAATAGCTTGCTTTGCCAGGCTCTCTCAATTGCACAGCAGAGCTACTGAGACAAGTCTTCCTTCTATTGGCTGAGGCTCCTCCCCCTCCTGGTCCCCTAGGGAAAGAAGGAAAGAGCCAGCGCTTCCTTTTGCCCAGTTCCCTGGATCCCATGGGAGAGATACAAAGAAAGCACCTTGAAGACCAATGGCTGCTAACGTTTTAAGTTTTTTCAATGATATATTTGTGTTTGTCTGTGTTCTTTATAAAATTTATATCTCTGCTACCGAATCTTAAATAGGTACACACACGGCCTGGCCCAATATGACTCGGCCCAACCCGACATGGCCCGGCCCAACGAGGTTTAGTTTATGTCAGATCCGGCCCCCATAAGAAATGAGTTCGACACCCCTGGCCTAGCGTATCTCACAGGTAGATTCATCACTAGAAGGAAGTGGTCACAGCCAGCCTAGAGTGAGCATTCTACCTTTTTTCATGACTTTTGCAACTGCTTTGCATTATATGGCCCTCACTTCCTGCATCCACTCTTCCCTCCCCTTACCCACCTGCATATCTCTGGCCAGTTTCTACGGATCCTTCACGCATCAGCCGAAGAGAGCAGTGTTTCACGAACGCTTATGCTACAATAAAATCTTGGAGGTGCTACCAGACTACTTACTATTTTGCAGCAATGAACTAACATGGCTAACTCCTCCGAATCTACCTCACAAGGTTGTGGTGAGAATAAAATGGAGAAAAGGAGAATGACAGGGGAGAAAGGCGGGATACATATGAAGGAAATAAGCCTGTGATCCAACTCCCCGGGGCGTTTTTTGCAGGAACTCCTTTTCATATTAGGCCAAACCCTCTGATGTAGCCAATCCACCTGAAGCTTACAGTAGGCCCTGTACGAAGAGCCCTGTAAGGAATTCTAGCAGGACCTCCTTGGCATATTAGGCCCCACCCCCCTGATGTAGCCAATCCTCCTGGAGCTTCCAGTAGGCCCTGTACGAAGAGCCCTGTAAGGAATTCTTGCAGGACCTCCTTTGCATATTAGGCCCCACCCCACTGATGTAGCCAATCCTCCTGGAGCTTCCAGTAGGCCCTGTACGAAGAGCCCTGTAAGGAATTCTAGCAGGACCTCCTTGGCATATTAGGCCCCACCCCCCAATGCAGCCAATCTTCCTGGAGCTTCCAGTAGGCCCTGTACGAAGAGCCCTGTAAGCTCTTGGAGCAGTGGCCCCCACCTTTTTTGGCCCCAGGGATTGGTCCCAAGCCCAGCAGGGTGGGGCACCAAATTTGCCCCCTCGCCTCCTCCTCCTCCCTCCAGGAAGACAGTTTGGTGTAGTGGCTAAGTGCACAGACTCTTATCTGGGAGAACCGGGTTTGATTCCCCACTCCTCCACTTGCACCTGCTGGAATGGCCTTGGGTTAGCCATAGCTCTTGAAAAGGCAGTTTCTGTGAGAGCTCTCTCAGCCCCATCCACCTCACAGGGTGTCTGTTGTGGGGAGGAAGGGAAAGGAGATTGTAGGCCGCTCTGAGACTGTCCTTGAAATGGCAGCTGCTGTGAGAGCCCTCTCAGCCCCACCCACCTCACAGGGTGTCTGTTGTGGGGGAAGAAGGGAAAGGAGATTGTGAGCCGCTCGGAGATTCGGAGTGGAGGGCGGGATATTAATCCAATATCATCATCTTCTTCTCCCTTTGCACAAGTTTAAGGCCATGGAAAAGGCAGTGAAGCGCCTCCCCAGCTCTTTAAAGACCGACCCCTCCTCGTCGAACAGCTGATTGGTGGGGGAAACCACGGCAGCCCCACGAGTGAAGAAGTGGTGCCGCCCTTGCCTCCTCCCTTCTTCCTTCCTGGGTGTGGGGAGGAAGCAAGGGCAGTGCGGCTTTTTCAGGCTCTCTTGTGCTGCTGCCGGGGTTTCCCCCGTCGATCAGCTGATTGGCAGGGAGGGGTCGGCCATTAAAGAGCCGGGGAGGAGCTTTACCGCCCCTTCCTCAGCCTTAAACTTGTGCAAATTGAAGAGGAAGCACCATGGGGGGGGGGACGGGGGGGGGCGAGGCTGTGTGGTGGTGCTGCAGCAGTGGGGCTGTGTGGCCCGGCTGCTAACAAGGCCACAGACTGGGACCGGTCCGTGGCCCCAGGGTTGGGGACTCCTGTCTTGGAGAAATGGCTACATCAAGGGTGTGTGGCCTAATATGCAAAGGAGTTCCTGCTACCAAGAAAGCCCTGCATTTCTCCCACCCGGTACCAGGAGGAACTGATCAAAGCAGTGCTAAATGGATACTGTGAGCATACCCCGTCTTACGCATCTTACTTAGTGAGCAGTCCTTTCTGAAGTAATTGCAAAATGAACGGACCACCCTGAGCTGCTCACCTGTTTTGAGCGCATACATTGCTCTGCATCAGAGTGCTCGTCTCTTCTGGGGGAGGGAAGAGAGGCCGTAAACTCTTACCTGTGACTGAGAAATTGGAGTCAAGGGTTTTGTTTTTTTTAAAGGTAAAGGGTAAAGAACAATTCGAGTGGAAGCTGCCTGCCTGACCAAGCCGTTGCCAAAACACTGCATCTGTTTTCCTTCAGTTTTAGTTCTTCTCGGAGATGTGGATTGGTATGATATATCCCAGGGGTGGCCAACGGTAGCTCTCCAGATGTTTTTTGCCTACAACTCCCATCAGCCCCAGCCTTTGGCCATGCTGGCTGGGGCTGATGGGAGTTGTAGGCAAAAAACATCTGGAGAGCTACCATTGGCCAACCCTGATATAGCCTGATCTCAGAAGCTAAGCCGTTTCGGTACATGGAAGGGAGACCACCGAGGAAGGGTTTACAGAGGAAGGCAATGGCAAACCACCTAAGAACATAAGAACATAAGAGAAGCCATGTTGGATCAGGCCAATGGCCCATCAAGTCCAACACTCTGTGTCACACAGTGGCAAAAAATGTTATATACACACATACACTGTGGCTAATAGCCACCTCTGCTTCTCACTTGCCCTGAAAGCCCCTTGCTGAGGTCAGTACCTGGATGGGAGCCCACCAGGGAAGGCTCTGCAGAGGAAGGCCAGGGCAAACCCCTTCTGCGTCTCACTGGCCTTGAAAACTCCTTGCAGGGGTCACCATCAGTCGGTTATGAGTAAGCCCTTTACGGCCAGAAGCCTGCATAGCTTCGGGACCGCCTCTCCCCATATGGAACCCTCCCCCACCCCTCCCAGGCTCTGAGGTCTGGTGCTCAGCATCTTCTCATAGTCCCTGGTCCTAAGGATGCCCAGTTGGCTTCAACGACGGCCAGGGCCTTTTCGGTCAGGGCCCCTACCTGGTGGAATGAGCTCCCGCTGGAGATCCGGGCCCTGCGAGACTTATCAAGGTTTCACGGCGCCTGTAAGACGGAGCTCTTCCGCCAGGATTTTGATTAACCCAGCAGGCATCTTCTGAAAGTCATCACTTCCGCCAGCATTTCACCATTGTGGTGTTATATTATGCTACTAGCCATCAGCCGCATGCTGTTTACTGCCTGTGCCTGTAAGATTGTTTACTGTGCTGTTCCTGTTCTGTAAGGTCTGTTTTTATGGTATTGTTTTAACTCTGTGTAAGAGCCCCATGGCGCTGAGTGTTAAAGCTGCAGTCCTAAGCTCTGCTCATGACCTGAGTTCGATCCCCGGCGGAAGCTGGGTTTTTCAGGTAGCCGGCTCGAGGTTGACTCAGCCTTCCATCCTTCCGAGGTCGGTCAAATGAGTCCCCAGTTTGCTGGGGGAGGGGAAGTGTAGATGACTGGGGAAGGCAATGGCAAACCACCCCGTAAAAAGTCTGCCGTGAAAATGTTGTGAGAGCAATGCCACCCCAGAGTTGGAAATTACTGGTGCTTGCACAGGGGACTTTTCCTTTTTCCTTTAACTCTGTTGTTTTATTGTTGTGAGCCACCCTGAGCCCGCTTGCGGGATAGGGCGGGGTATAAATCTAAAAAGTAAATTAAATGGAATGGAATGGAATGACTTGATGGTGCATAGATACATGCTCTGAAGTTCTTGCTAGCCTGGTTGTCTAATGGAGAGCTTTCAGCAGAAAGATTTATGGTCCAGAGATGGAAGGAAGAGAGAAGGAACCTGAGAGAAGGACTCTTTGAACAGGGAGAGGCTGGAAAACTTGCAGATTGGAGGTGTTTGGCCCAGGGAAAGAGAGGAGGAAAGATAGAGATGCTTGAAGGAACTAAATGTCTCACTACTCTCTGTTTGTCATGTCCCTCCACTTTTCTGTGGTGTATCTAAAGCGATGTGGTGGCTTATGTCATGCATCCGATGAAGTGTGCTCTAATGCATGAAAGCTCATGCTGGAATAAGCTTTGTCTTTAAATTGCCACTAGACTCCAGTTTGCCCTGGTTAGCACTTGAATGGGAGGAATACCCAGACTGGTATGCAGAGGCAGGCAATGGCAAACCACCTCTGAAAGTCTTTGGTCTTTACAACTTCCTGGGGTTGTCATAAGTCAACTGCAACAGAGAGAGAGAGGAGGAGGAAGAGAAGGAGAAGAAGAAGAAGATGATGATGAAGATGATGATGATATTGGATTTATATCCCACCCTCCACTCTGCATCTCAGAGGGACCCACAAACTCCTTTATCTTCCTCCCCCACAACAGAAACCCTGTGAGGTTTGTTGGGCTGAGAGAGTTCTCCCAGAAGCTGCCCTTTCAAGGACAACCTCTGCCAGAGCTCTGGCTGACCCAAGGCCATTCCAGCAGCTGCAAGTGGAGGAGTGGGGAATCAAACCCGGTTCTCCCAGATAACAGTCTGCATGCTTAACCACTACACCAAACTGGCTGTAGAGAGTCGGCGTCCAGTTATAATTCTCCCTGTGACCTTAACTAAATGGCTTTGGTGCATGAAAGCAAATTGCATTCTTTGGATAAGCAAACGTTGCTGGTGGTTTGCAGGGAGAACATCAATTCCACGGGCGCATTGTGTGCGCACATCCGACAGCAGAGGGCAGCCAAGTGCTTTTATAGACCTGAAAACTGCAGCGCAGTGGGGGGGGGCGAGGGGGAGAGATTTGGTATCTCTCCATCTGCAAACGCTCTGCCTCTGGACTGGTTTAAGAAAACTTGAGTGGGGAGAAGTGTGGGAGGATGAAGGAGGATTCCAGGAGACAGGAGCGGTTGGCGGGAGGCCCCACGAAGGGCTCATCTCTAGACAGAAAGGCGCCTTGACCTTGTTTCTCTGCCAGTATGGCCCTTCTTGCAGAAATTGGAAGATTACACGTCAGCCCCTGTGGCTGGCATCCCAAAAGGTACTCTGCAGCCAGCCAGCTTGACACTGTTGCAAAAGCAGGTGGGAAGAAAACGCTTTCTTCCAACTGGCATAGCCCGTTCTACGCAAGTCTGACTTTGGAGCTGGTTTGGGAGCTTCAGCTGGTGCAGAATTCTGCAGCCGATTGGCTGGCTGGCTCTTGATACTGAGACCACGTCTCCCCGGTGCTTAGAACAGCTTCCACCGGCTTTCCATGACTTCTGGGCCCGATTCAAAGTGCTGATGATTACTTTAAAGCTCTAAATGGCCTTGAAAGGAAAGGTCCCCTGTGCAAGCACCAGTTGTTTCCGACTCTGGGGTGATGTTGCTTTCACAACATTTTCACAGCAGACTTTTTACGGGGTGGTTTGCCATTGCCTTCCCCAGTCATCTACACTTTCCCCCCAGCAAGCTGGGGACTCATTTGACTGACCTCGGAAGGATAGAAGGCTGAGTCAACCTTGAGCCGGCTACCTGAAAACCCAGCTTCCACCGGGGATCGAAAGGTTGTGAGCAGAGCTTAGGACTGCAGCACTGCAGCTTTAACACTCTACGTCACGGGGCTCTTAAAATGGCCTTGAACCAGGGTACATTGGAGCAGTGTTCTCTCTAAGCTGAGCTAGCGTGAGCTAGCTCACAGATTTTTAGCCTCCAGCTCACGTATTTTTGTCTTAGCTCTGGAAAAATGACCCCGGAGCAGGGGTGGCCGGACTTACTTAATGTTAGAGCCACATAGAATAAATGTTAGATGCTTGAGAGCTGTAAGAACATCAGAAGTTTGAGAGCTCCAAGACAGGCAGATGGGGGAGGGAGGGAGAGGTGGAAAGAAAACAACTCTTAACTTTAAATGCATTCTCCAAGCTGCAGGCTGGCTTGACTTGGAGAAGAGCCAAATGCCTTCTCCAAGCCTGCCGGTGGGGTGGTGGGGGCTTCAAGAGCCGCACAATATGAGCCTCAGTTTGGCCACCTCTGCCCTAGAGCATAACAACTGATTCAGTAGCTCACAACTTTGAATGCCAGGAGCTCACAAAGTAGAACTTTTGCCCACAAGACTCTGCAGCTTAGAGGGAATGAATGAATGTATTTATAACAGTCATAGGCCAGCAAACAATTCATAAAAGTCCAATTCATAACCAATAAAAGGTGAAATAAATATACAATACTAAAATAGGATACCACCTAGAGGGAACATTGTTTATGAGGGCTATTTTCTCCCATCTCTTAAGATTGGGATAAGAATGTAAGAGAAGCCATGTTGGATCAGGCCAATGCCCATCCAGTCCAACACTCTGTGTCACACAGTGGCCAAAAGAATTATGTACACACACATATATATACACACTGTGGCTAATAGCCACTGATGGTCCTCTGCTCCATATTTTTATCCAATCCCCTCTTGAAGCTGGCTATGCTTGCAGCCGCCACCACCTCCTGTGGCAGTGAATCCCACACGTGAATCACCCTTTGGGTGAAGAAGGACTTCCTTTTATCCGTTCTAACCCGACTGCTCAGCAATTTCATCGAATGCCCACGAGTTCTTGAAAGTAGAGAAAGGAGTCCTTTTCTCCCTTTCTCGCAATACAAGAACTCGTGGGCATTCGAATGGTTCTAGGCCAAAAGTCTGCATGGTTCAGGATCTTGCAAACGGTCTAGCAAGGTTGTCTAAAATGTTCGGTTAAGGGGCCGTGATTCATTCTTGCAAGAGTGGACCATTGGTGGTGGTTGTTTTTCAACGGTGTGCATGTGTCATTTTAAATCTGTCAGTCTCTAAGGTGTCAACAGTCTCAAACCTAACTGCTCTAGAGCCAGTGTGGTATAGAGGTTAAGAGCCGTGAACTCTAATCTGGACAACTGAGGCCTGCTGGGGAGACCTTGGGCCAGTCAGAGTTCTCTCAGCCTCAATTACAGGGTGTCTGTCGTGGGGAGAGGAAGGGAAGGCAGCCATAAGCCGCTTGGGGACTCCTTAAGGTAGAGAAAAGCGGGGTAGTGGTTAAGAGCAGCAACTGGGTTTGATTCCCCACTCCTCCTCCATGTGCAGCCAGCTGGGTGACTTTGGGCCAGTCCCAGTTTTCTCAGAGCTCTCTCAGCCCCACCTACCTCGCAGGGTGTCTGCTGTGGGGGGAGGGAGGGACGATGGTTATTCGGCGCTTTGAGACACAAGTCCTGGGCCAGTCCCAGCTTTCTCAGAGCTCTCTTAGCCTCACCTGCCTCGTAGGGTGTCTGCAGCCCCAGTGCTAGGTGTTCTGCCACTCCAGGCAGAACCCCGCCTCCCCAGGACTCTAATTGCGCATGCAAAGCACGCGGGGCACGATGACGTCACCCAGAAGGGACGTCATCGCAACAACGCGCTTTGTGCAAGTGTTCTTTCTCAGCCCTGAAAGAACACGCAGCCCTGCCCCTTGCCTAGTCCCCTCTCCTGCTTCAGAGGGAGGTGGGTAGGGGCTTTCTTCGCTCCGAGCAAACTTTGCTTTGAGCCCCTGCGGCGAGGTGGCGCCCTGGGCAGCCACCTACCTCACCTACTCCCACACGCCGGCCCTGGGTGTCTGTTGTGGGGAGAGGAACGGAAGGCGATTGTTAAGCCGCTCTGAGATTCCTTCGGATAGTGAAGAGGGGGGTATAAAACCAACTCTTCTTCTTCTTCTACAGCCGACCTAGAGGGCTGCATTCTAAAACTGTTTTAAATGCAGGGGTGGTATGTCTTAAAACTGGACCTTGGCCTTAGGGCCAATCAGAGACTTGGCAGAGCTTGGGAGGGGGCCAATTAGGGGTCTGTAGGCCAGTCACACTGCACCTGTAGTTGTGTGTGATGGGTTATTTGCATGCTTATAAGCAGGATCTTTAGCCCTGCGAGCCAGTTCAGTCTTCCTATCACTGTGCTGTAATCAGGCCCGGCTCGCCCACTAGGCAAACTAGGTGGTTGCCTAGGGTGCTGGGAGGGAGGGTCGCCGAATTGGGCTTCCCCCCTGGTGGCCAAGACAACCGCCTAGTTTGCCTCCCTGCCCCCCTCTGCTGCCAGCTCCCTCCCCACTGCTGCGCTCCTGCCAGCCCCCCCAGAAGCTCGCCCTGCCGCCGACGCAGCCAGCTCCATCCCACCCCCCTGAAGCTCACCCTCCTGCCGCCAGCTCCCACCCCCCCACACCCCGAAGCTCACCCTGCCGCCATCACCGCAGCCAGCTCCCCCCCAGCCACGAGGACCCCGAGCCATACCAGCTTCGGCATCTGCATGTGTTTTGAAGAGACTTCTGGAGAAAGTTTCTTCCTCTCCTTTCCAGGAAGCAGGTATGGCTCAGCGTCCTTGTGGCAAGCGGGGGCGGGGGGGTGTAAATGGGGGTGCAAGTGGAGCACGGCGAGGGGGGCGCCTGCCTTGGCCGCCATGCGCCCTTGGGATTGCGCCGGCTGTAATCACTGAATAAAGAGCTGAATTCACCATCTCCTGAGCATCCTCATGCTTCAAACCTAGTACTTTCCAAGGAGATGAATGGTTTTGGCTGCAGCTGAAGGAGAAATGAAGGCCCCCTGTGTACCTGGGGCCGGGGGGGGGGGGCAGAATTCATCTCCTGGAAGGTCTCACGGCTGCTGCCTTGGGCCGCTTCCTGCCTTTCTGCTGATCTCTCAGCAGCCGAGGAGCTGCGTACTGGAGAGATTAAGAGACTGTCAAAGCACCTCTCTCCCCCTCGAGAATCTCGCCTGGAGATTTTTCCGCTGCAAGCATCTCCCTTTGGAAAAAGGGTTTAGTTCGGAAGGAACTTCTGATTAAAATATCTTTTGCGGGGTGGGGTGGGGTGGGGGGGAGACGGAAATCTTAGCTGAGCCTTCTGGATTACCCTGCAGTGCCTCGTTTCCCAACAGGTATCTCCCCCCCCCCCCCCCAATTAGGATAAACGTCTTGTGAAGGGAAAGAGCCCCTGCTTCTTTAGGATATTTTAAACTTGCGGGTACCAGGAAGCTATGGGGAAATGTAGAACCTGGGACCCGAAGGAAACGAATGGCAAATGCATGCTTGGTGTAGTTTGAGCTGCTTTTTTTGCTTCTAAGCTAGGCTGCTGTTTTGGGAGACATCTGCACAAAGCTGGGCTGGAATCGCCACTTTCTTGGTTTCTCTCGTCTGCAAAGAATGCAGTTCGTGCATGTTAGCTCGGCACAGGGATATTTTGGATGCAGCTTTGGGGTTGGTTTTGAGGTAATGTTACATTTCTAAAACAAAAGGAGGAGGATGAAGGGTTTCTGGGAGCCATGCCCCTAAGCCAGGGGTGGCCAAACTGTGGCTTTTTCACACACATGGTGTGGCTCTTGAAGCCCCCAGCACCACCTCAGCATCTTGGAGAAGGCATTTCTCTCTTTAATCACTTATCCAAGCCAAGCTAGTTGGTGGCTGGGAAAATGTATTTAAAGCTAAAGCTGCTTTCTTTCCACCTCTCCCTCCCTCCCCATCTCCCTCCCTTCCTTCCTTTCTTGTGGCTCTCAAACATCTGATGTTATTTGATGTGGCTCCTACATTAAGCATGTTTGGCCAGCCCTGCCCTGCCTAGACTCAATGGTGAGAAGTATTCTGCACATGTACAGTGGCACTCTTGTCTTCTTAAATTCAATGCCTGCGCTGAGACTTGGAATAGCAGATAGGTTGTGCCTCTGGCATGTTTGGCTAAATGAAAGGTCCCCTACCTTTTTTGAGCCTTTGCCTTCTGACACAGTGGGGCAGAAGAAACCACAGAATAGTGCTGGGGAGGGGGGTAACAATGGGAGGCTTCTAGTGTCCTGGCCCCACTGGTGGACCTCCTGATGGCACCTGGGTTTTTTGGCCACTGAGTGACACAGTGTTGGACTGGATGGGCCCTTGGCCTGATCCAACATGGCTTCTCTTATGTTCTTATGTCTGAGGCAGTGATGCTCTGTATTCTTGGTGCTTGGGGGGGGCACAGTGGGAGGGCTTCTAGTGTCCTGGCCCCACTGATGGACCTCCTGATGGCACCTGGGTTTTTTGGCCACTGTGTGACACAGATGGGCGTTTTCGCA
The DNA here is from genome assembly GCF_032191835.1 of Heteronotia binoei. NCBI lineage: Eukaryota > Metazoa > Chordata > Lepidosauria > Squamata > Gekkonidae > Heteronotia > Heteronotia binoei. The sequence continues at coordinate 66,981,028 of NC_083236.1, read as the reverse complement.
CAGGGCTTACCCCGAAGCGACGTCCCTCTTCACTGCGCAGTGTCTGCGTGGATTTCACACCAACTGCTCCGCAGAACCCGGAAGAGCCGCGTAGTGCCGCGGCTTTTGCGTCGCAAATGTAAACCGCCAAAAAACAACTTTACATTTGCAACGCAAAAGCCGCGGCTCTTTGCGGCTCTTCCGGGTTCTGCGGAGCAGTTGGTGCGAAATCCGCGCAGATGCTGCGCAGTGAAGAGGGACGTCACTCCGGGGTAAGCCGTGTGCGAAAACGCCAGAGTGTTGGACTGGATGGGCCATTGGCCTGATCCAACATGGCTTCTCTTATGTTCTTCTGTGACACAGAGTGTTGGACTGGATGGGCCATTGGCCTGATCCTACATGGCTTCTCTTACGTTCTTATGTGACACAGAGTGTTGGACTGGATGGGCCACTGGCCTGACCCAACATGGCTTCTCTTATGTTCTTCTGTGACACAGAGTGTTGGACTGGATGGGCCATTGGCCTGATCCAACATGGCTTCTCTTATGTTCTTATGTGACACAGAGTGTTGGACTGGATGGGCCACTGGCCTGACCCAACATGGCTTCTCTTATGTTCTTCTGTGACACAGAGTGTTGGACTGGATGGGCCACTGGCCTTGATCCAACATGGCTTCTCTTATGTTCTTAATGGCTGCCCCAGGAGGTGGAGTCAACCATGCAATGGCTGCTGCAGCTTACTGCCCCTCATCTAGTGAAGATCCTTGTGCTATGAGGGCAGCTGCAGGTAAAGCAACATTTCTTAAAAGCCTGCACTGCCAATCGGATCTCCGATGGCCAATCAGTAGGGTTGCCATGTCTGGGTTGGACAATATCTAGAGGTTTTGGGGGTGGAGCCAGGAGAGGGTGGGGTCTGGGGAGGGGAGGGTCCTCAGCATGGTCCAGTGCCATAGAGTCGCCCCTTCAAATCTGCCATTTTCTCCGGGGGGGGGGGGGGGGCGCTGATCTCTGCCTGCTGGAGATCAGTGGTAAAAGAGGGAGATCTCCAGGCCCCACCTGGAGGGTGGCAACCCTACATCAGAAGCTTTAAGGGCAAAAACTCCCCCTGACCCCATCCAGTTTCTAAAACCACTTGGTGGGCACTATGGAACCTACAGGCACCCTGCTGGCAATTCCTGGGTTAAAATGCCTCCAGGGTGGGTTTTCTAATCTGCCTGTTCACTTTTGTACTTCCTGAAAGGAGAATATAGTCTGAGGGTTTTCCTTTTAAACTAGGGTTGCCAATCCCCAGGCGGGGGCAGGGGATCCCCCGGTTTGGAAGCCGTCTTCCTGCTTCAGGGTCATCAGAAAGCATGGGAGGGGAGGGACATGTCTGCTGGGCACTCCATTATTCCCTATGGAGACTGATTCCCATAGGGTGTAATGGAGAATTGATCCGCGGGTATCTGGGGCTCTGCGGGGGGCCCTGTTTTTTGAGGTAGTGGCACCAAATTTGTAGTTTAGCATCCAATGACTCTCCCTAAGTTTCAAAAGGAGTGGACTGGGGGTCCAATTCCATTAGCCCCCAAAGAAGGTGCCCCTGTCCATTATTTCCAATAGAGGTGTGTGTTCCCTTCAAATGTGATGGCCAGAACTCCCCTTGGAATTCAATTGTGCTCCTGGCTCCACCCTCAGTGTCTCCTGGCTCCACCCCCAAAGTCCCCAGATATTTCTTGAATTGGACTTGGCAACCCTATAGAGGTTTACAAGCTGGTGCTGTTGCCAAGTTTGCCACTCTCTGCCTCTCCCCTGCAGCTTAGTAAACCCTATAGAGGTTTACAAGATAATGCATGGGATGGAGAAAGTAGAGAAAGTACTTTTCTCCCTTTCTCACAAAACAAGAACTCACGGACATTCGATGAAATTGCTGAGCAGTCAGGTTAAAACGGATAAAAGGAAGTACTTCTTCACCCAAAGGGTGATTAACATGTGGAATTCACTGCCACAGGAGGTGGCGGCGGCTACAAGCATAGACAGCTTCAAGAGGGTGTTAAATAAAAATATGGAGCAGAGGTCCATCATGGCTATTAGCCACAGTGTGTGCGTGTGTGTGTGTAATTTTTTTTTTTTGGCCACTGTGTGACACAGAGTGTTGGACTGGATGGGCCATTGGCCTGATCCAACAGGGCTTCTCTTATGTTCTTATGTGACAGAGTGTTGGACTGGATGGGGCATTGGCCTGATCCAACATGGCTTCTCTTATGTTCTTATTTTAAACTTGTCACATTCATATGGTTTTCATCCCATTTCTCTGAGCCCCTGCTAGCTCACAAGTGGCGAGCTGCCGGCCTGCAAGGATCTGTTTACCTTTCCTTGTTGATGCAAGAAGACAGTTTTCCCTGAGCATGCCTGTTTCCAGTAGGCTTCCTTGGATTCCACAGCTCTGCAGGAAGCTCCAGAGGAAGCCTCGTTTGAAACACAAACCTCCCTTGGCAGAGGGCTCAATAATTCTGCCTTCCCAAGCGGACAGCCTTCTGGAAAGCAGAGCTCGGTCTGCAATCCTGGGAAACGCAGACTGATTTCCCTCTAGCCTTATGCCAATCTCACTCTCCTCCGCCTTCCATCGGATTTCACTCTCTCTGCCCCAGGGCTGTAACTCGCTCTGCGTCTTCCGCGCAGCAGACAGAAACTGGGTTTTAGAGGATCTTGTTTGCTGCGCAAAAGAGGCGGAGCAGGTCACAGCTCTGGGACAGATAGTGTGAAATCCGACGGAAGTACGGCTAGTGAGAAATCGTTGCCGGAGTGCCTTTGCGGTAGGGAAGAGTTAGAAGCGACATGAAGGCCCCCTGGAAAGGATACAATCATGTGTCGGTCGGACGGTGACTTCTGCCGGAGTTTTTCGAGCTTCTCCAGTTGTTTTATCTCATTGTTTTGGGCGCTGTTGAACTTCTTGATCTCCGCCTGTCAATTGGAACAAAAGCATTCTGCTTCAGAGCCAGATTAACAATTAGGCCAAGTAGGCACTTGCCCTATGGGTCCCCATGCCTTTAGGGGCCCCAGGCCAGCTCCCCCCCACACACAGTTTCCCCCCTGCTTGCAGCCCTCCCAGCCTGCCCGTGCAGCCAGCAACTGAGCTGCTCTTTGCCCGACTTGCCTGGTGCGGCTGCTGCTGGTGCTGTCGCCAAGTTTGCCACTCTCTGCCTCTCCTCCGCAGCTTCGTCAAAGGGGCTTTTGAGAAGGGGCCTGCAGGCTGCAGTGGGGGCGGTGGGGCGGGCGCTCCGACTCTGAGCTAATTTGCGAGGGGACCCCCAAGATTTCGACTGCCTGAGGGCCTCCGCAGGGTTTAATCCGGCACTCTTCTGTTTTGTACAGAATTTGCTAACCGAAAAAGGTGGACAGATCCAGGTGGGCAGCTGTGTTGGTCTGGAGCAGCGGGACAGATTTTGAGTCCAGTGGCACCTTTAGGACCAACTTTTGTTAGTCTTAAAAGTGCGGCTGGACTCAAAAAAGGTGGGAACAGGCCAGGAACAAAATGCTTGTCTCCCTGCTCATTCTCCATCGTCCCAGTCTTGCATGGTAGAATTTGAGAAGTTTAAATCGTTGGGGTTAGGGTTCTCAAGCTGCAGGCGGGGCCTGGGGATCTTCCGGTATTAGAGTTGATCTCCCGACGACAGAGGTCGATTCACCCAGAGAAAATGGCTGCTTATAGCAATGATTCCTGCTGAGCTTCTCCCCTCCCCAAACCCCGCCTTCTCCAGGCTCCACCCCCAAAACCTCCAGCTATTTCCCCACTCAGAGCTGGCAACCAAGCCCAGGCCCTGCGAGCAAAGGCTAAGGAATTGGGAAGGTTCAGTCTGTTGAAGAGGAGCCTGAGGGGCGACGGGATCGCTCTCTTGAATAGGGTTGCCAAGTCCCTTGCAGCCTCCAGTGGGGGACTGTCTTCAATTGGAACAGTGGCGTGATGATGTCGCCCAGGAGTGACGTCATCACACTGGTGATGTCGCACGGCGGCCACTCTAGGCATTTCCGGGAAAACTCTATGGTTTTCCTGGACGCTCTAGCCATTTGGGAGGGGAAAGCTCTATGGTACCGTAGAGTTTCCCTTCCCAAGTGGCTAGAGCGTCCGGGAAAACCATAGAGCTTTCCCAGAAACGCCTAGAGTGGCTGCTGCTGCATGCCGCCGATGCCACGATGATGTCACTTCTGGGTGATGTCATCGTGCCGGTGATGTCGGAGGAGGTTCCCCCGCTGGCCCAATGTGGGCTGGTGGGTTGGGGAACCCCCGCCCAGACTGGGGCCTTTGCAGCCCTACTCTTGAACATATGAAGCTGCCTTCTACTGAATCAGACCCTCGGTCCATCAAAGTCAGTATTGTCTACTCAGACTGGCAGCGGCTCTCCAGGGTCTCAAGCTGAGGTTTTTCACACCTATTTGCCTGGACCCTTTTTAGTTGGAGATGCCGGGGATTGAACCTGGGACCTTCTGCTTACCAAGCAGATGCTCTGCCACTGAGCCACCGTCCCTCCCCTGATTGGCAGCGGCTCTCCAGGACCTCAAGCAGAGGCTTTTCACACCTATTTGCCTGGACCCTTTTTTGGAGATGCCAGGGATTGAACCTGGGACCTTCTGCTTACCAAACAGATGCTCTGCCACTGAGCCACCGTCCCTCCCCTTGAAGTATGTGATGGGCTGTCCCTTAGAGGAGGGCAGGGAGCTGTTCTTGTTGGCGGCAGAGGAGAGGACTCCCACTAAAGGGTCTACATAAAGGGTGGGAAGGCTTAAGAGATGCCATAAGAGTAGTTCAACTGTGGAATGGGCTACTGAGGAAGGTGGCGAGCTCCCAATTACTGACAGTCTTTAAGCAGTGGCTGGAAGGGCATTTGTCAGGGATGCTTTAGGTTGATCCTGCATTGGGCAGGGGGTTGGACTAGATGGCCTCTACGGCCCCTTCCAACTCTGGAATTCTAGGATTCTAACCCTAGTGGGGTGCAGGACCATTGCCCCATGAGAATCCAGAAAATATATGCTGGGTACAGAATTCAAGGTGCTGTATGGTTGTTAAGAATGTTGGACCAGGCTGAAAAGACTCAGGTTCAAACTCCACCATAAAACTCACTGTGATCTCTGGCAAGTCACTTTTAACTCCCTCTACTTCACTGGGGGGTTGTGTGGAGAAGGGGAAACAACCTCCTTTAGGGAAGGACAGGATAAAAATGTGGGGAACCTGGTGGGGGACTGGCTTTTAAATTCCTCACTCACCCGGGTTTGTTTGATGAGAGGGCCGTACACCTTCAGGGGTTGAACGACTTTCATTTCCAGCCTCTCCACCTAAAGCAGAAAGCGTGTTGAGTGCTGTAAAAAGAGATGTGCTAAGCCAGGGGTAGCTAAATTGCGGCTGGGGAACCGCACGTGGCTCTTTCACACATATGGTGTGGTCCTCAAAATCCTACCCCTCACCCATTCAGCTGACTTGGAGAAGGCATTTCTCTCTTTAAATCATTTCTCCAAGACAGCCAGCTGCTTGGAGAATGCATTTAAAGTTGCTGTTTTCCACCTCTCCCTCCCTCCCTCCCCATCTTCCTTCCTTCCTTCCTTCCTTCCTTCCTTCCTTCCTTCCTTCCTTCCTTCCTTCCTTCCTTCCTTCCTTCCTTCCTTCCTTCCTTCCTTCCTTCCTGCCATCTTGTGACTCTCAAACATCTGATGTTCATGTCTTGTGGCTCTCAAACATCTGATGTTTATTCTAAGTCAGGGGTGGCCAACAGAAACTCTCCAGATGTTTTTTGCCTACAACTCCCATCAGCCCCAAACAATCTAGGTGGCTCTTACATTAACGAAGTTTGACCACCCCTGTGCTAAGCTATGTGGGCAGACATGGTGCAGAGACCTCCTTCCAGAGAAGATGGCAGCAGGTATCTGCGCGGCTCCCTGAAGGATCACCTGGCGTATGGGGTGAAGGACAGTAAAAGTGTCTACATTGGCTTGCCATCTTAGATCTGTCAGGGTTCACACGCATTAACAAAAGTGTAACAGGGGATAAGGGAACAGTCTCCCCCACTGAGTGGCAGTGTGCATGAACATATGAACATATGAAGCTGCCTTATACTGAATCAGACCTTTGGTCCATCAAAGTCAGTATTGTCTTCTCAGACTGGCAACGGCTCTCCAGGGTCTCAAGCTGAGGTGTTTCACAACTATTTGCCTGGACCCTTTTTTTGGAGATGCCAGGGATTGAACCTGGGACCTTCTGCTTCCCAAGCAGATGCTCTACCACTGAGCCACTGTCCCTCCATGGTGGTCAGGGTGCCACCCTAGGATTTGGGAGACTTGGATTCGAATCCCCACTTGATCATGAAGTCCTCTGAGTGATCTTAGGGCAGTTGCTCTCTCTCAGCCTAAGTTTCCTTTCAAGGCTGTTGTCAATCAATTTTTATTTGTATCCCGCCTTCCCTGCCGAGGCAGGCTCAGGGCGGCTAACAACACAAGTCAATAATTTACATTATACAATATTTAACAGTAGAATACAATTCAACAATTTAATTAATTGTGAGAGAAAAAGGAACGGGGAAACCATGCTTTAAGGGGAAGAGTTCTCCCAGAATTAAAAACCAGGGTTAACAAGCCTTCCCTGACAATAGAGGGGCGGGTCACGGGGAGGGAGAAATGTCACACAACATGGGAACATCATTTCCAGGCGACTCCTGGGACCTCACGCTGTCACATGGCATTCTAGGAATTTTCCAGATCTCTGTGGTAAAGACCATATCGAGTGGAGAACTCCTAGAGAGTTGCTCAACGCCGTGATCTCACTTCCAGGGCTTTGAAAGGAAGTCATGTCGCTGTGTTGTGCTGCATTGTCCTCTCCCGCCACCCCAGTCCTCTCGACTGAGCACTGGTGAGGATTTGCCCAAATGCCTACGCTATTTGCAGCAGACCTCAAGACTACAGAGATCAGTTTCCCCGGAGGAAATGGAGGCTTCAGAGGGTGGGCTCCACGACATCACATCTGTGCTGAGTTCCCATCTGTCTCCCAAATCCGCCCTCTCCTGGCACCCCGCTCCAGGAATTTCCCAAGCTGGAGGTGGCAGCCCTAGCACTGGGATGAAACTGTATGTCTAGATCGTATCATGGAAATTGTCATGCTAGAGAAAGTTTTGCTCTTAAACTGCTGGGCTTCTCCCCTCCAAATGAGATAAAAGCCACCTCTGAGCGTAGCACGGCCAGGCCTGACCAGTAAACCTTCTACTTCTCATAGGGCTGTTCTTCTTTTCATTGTCGGCAGGACCGGCTCACCCACTAGGTGGTTGTCTAGGGCGCCAGGCGGGTAAAACAGCGCTGTGAGCTCACTCAGCGTCCAGGCAGGCCAGCGGCAGCTCGAACAAACTGGTTCCCGAAAGGCCGCCACGACTGCTCCCTTCTCCTGAGGGAGTTTGGTGTAGTGGTTAAGTGTGCAGACTCTTATCTGGGAGAACCGGGTTTGATTCCCCACTCCTCCACTTGCACCTGTTGGAACGACCTTGGGTCAGCCAGAGCTCTGGCAGAGGTTGTCCTTGAAAGGGCAGCTTCTGTGAGAGCTCTCTCAGACCCACCCACTTCACAGGGTGTCTGTTGTAGGGGAGGAAGGTAAAGGAGATTTTAGGCCACTCTGAAACTCTGATATTCATAGTGGAGGACCGGGTATAAATCCAATATCTTCTATCTTCTTATTCCTTATGTGGGTGTGGGAGAGGTATTTGTGAGTTTCCTGCATTGTGCAAGGTGTTGGACTAGATGACCCTGGAGGTCCCTTCCAACTCTATGATTCTATGATAATCACCGGCTGATCCATTTGTTCACTGTTTACGTATAGATTTGCCTGCCAAGCAGCAAGGATAGGTCTGTTGGAGAGGGAGGGAACTACAATGACCGTCAGGCTCTATAAGAGTGCGGAGAGCCAGTTTGGTGTAGTGGTTAAGTGTGCGGACTCTTATCTGGGAGAACCGGGTTTGATTCCCCACTCCTCCACTTGCAGCTGCTGGAATGGCCTTGGGTCAGCCATAGCTCTGGCAGAGGTTGTCCTTGAAAGGGCAGCTGCTGTGAGAGCCCTCTCCAGCCCCGCCCACCTCACAGGGTGTCTGTTATGGGGGAGGAAGGGAAAGGAGATTGTGAGCCACTCTGAGACTCTTGGGAGTGGAGGGCGGGATATAAATCCAATATCTTCATCTACCTCACAGGGTTTCTGTTGTGGGGGAGGAAGGGAAAGGAGATTGTGAGCCGCTCTGAATCTCTGATTCAGAAAGAAGGGCGGGGTATAAATCTGCAGTCTTCTTCTCCCCACTTCCTCCCCTTCCAGGAAGTGGGGAGCAGCCACGGCGCCCTTTCCGGATGCGGTTCGTTCGAGCTCTTGCTTGCCTGCCCGGGCGCTGAGTGAGCAAGTAGCATGGTTTTACCTGTCGATCAGCTGACTGGCAGGGGTATTGGGTATACTTAGAGAAAAATATTGTTTAGTAGAGTTAGGCATGAGTAAGCAGAGAATACGCAGAGATCGTTTGTGTGTTTAAAAGAATACGATTGCTTTACTTAAAACTACAAGGGAGGGTAAACTGGGAGTAAAATAACAAATGCTAAGTCCTACATGTTTACTTCTTGAGTACAAAGCTAGGAATGGCTTCTCTTCTCCAAACTTAGACAAAGGGAGGAAGAGATGCCATAAAATGCAGAATAGGCAATACATTGATTTCCAATCACAGCACTCAATTACTGGTTATTTAACTAAGACCTCCTACAGACTTTCCGGGGCTTTCTCTCTAGCTAACAGAGAGGTTACGGTAAACACATGTCACTTCCAGTTGACTAACAATAACTAGCTTAACTCTATAATTACTGAAGTGTTGCCGGCTTGCTAATCCCTACACAGGGGGACCACCTTTCCACAGCCCGGAGCGGCGTTTGATCACCCTTCCGGACGTTGAAATAGACCTGGGTTGGGGAAGGGAGGGAGGAGGAGGCGCAGGGGGAAGGAGGCGCAGGGGGCGCTGTGGAGGGGGCTGGTAGGCCATCAGTCTGCCTAGGGGGCACTGCCCCCTAACTTCCAGACAAGGCACCCTGACCTCCAGGGAGCACCCTGCTTTTCTCTCGCGCTCTCTGCCTCTCTCGCCATGGCTGAGCTGCTAAAGTGTCAGTAGCGGCAGCCGGAGCCGGGGAAGCTGAGCAGCAAAAGCAGCAAGTGGAGAGGACAGAGGTGGAGTAGTGGGAAGTGGAGGAAGCCACGTGGGACGGGCAGGGGAGGGGGGGACAGATGGAGCTGCTGGCTGCAAAGTGCCCAGGTATGGGAGAGGGAGGTGGATGGAACGCCCCCTTTTTTCACGCAAAGTGCAGGCCTTTCTTGACTCCAAAGTTTTAGGGTCGACTGCCTCGACGTGACCACTTTCACAGCCTCCAGCTTTCGCCCCTACCCCGAGAAGCGGCAAGCCCCGCAACGGATGGAAAAGGTCCCCTGACTTTTAAAATCCTGGCTACGGCCCTGTCGCCTAGGGCTCCGTGCGCCCTCGGGCCGGTGCCGATCGTGGGTCGCTCGAGCTGGGCTGTTTACCTCCGCTTGCCTGTAGTCCTGGACTTTGGCCAGCTCTTCGGCAAAGTTCCTCACCGCCGTCCGCAGCTCGGGGTTCTCCGTGTTGCTGTAGTCGATCAGCTGCTTGACCAGCTGGTCGGACTTGTCCCGCAACTTGGCCGACTTGCGGGTGTAAGAGGCCATCAGCGTGCAGAACTTGCCGAAGTACGCCTCGGCGTTGGTGACCACGTTCTCCATCATCTTCACCTGGCCGTCCCTGCAGCGGGGGAGAGTAAGCTTTGTTTTAATTTTGAGGAATTGTCTCTCCCCTTCCTGGAAACTTTTATGGTCATCTGTGGCGAAAACAAGTCTTACACAACTGCTGGGGCCAGCAGCTTTTCTCAGAGAGATATTGTGGTGTGGTGGTTGAGAGTGGCAGATTCTGAGCCCTGACCTAAAATCATAGAATCCTAGAGTTGGAAGGGACCTCCAAGGCCATCTAGTCCAACCCCCTGCATAGTGCAGGAAACTCACAAACGCCTCCCCCTAAATTCACAGGATCTTCATTGCTGTCAGATGGCCATCTAGCCTCTGTTTCAGAACCTCCAAGGAAGGAGAGCCCACCACCTCCCAGGGAGGAAGCCTGTTCCACCCAGCTGGCTGCATGTGGAGGAGAAGTGGGGAATCAAACTCAGTTCTGCCGGATTAGAGTCCGCGCACTTAACCACTACACCAAAGTAGCTCTCTCAGCTTCACCAAGAGGGCCACATCATGTGATCCTTGTGGCCAAGATCAGGAGGTAGAAACCAGCAGAATGCTTTTGCAGCCCTTCAGATGGTATAGGACCATATGGCTTCCATTCCACTAAGAGAACCTGTGTGTCAATAAATACCAGGGGTGGCCAAACTTGCTTAACATAAGAGCCACATAGAATAAATGTCAGATGTTTGAGAGCCGCAAGACATGAACGTCAGATGTTTGAGAGCCGCAAGACAGGAAGGAAGGAAAATAGATGGGGGGGAAGAGGTGGAAAGAAAGCAACTTTAAATGCATTTTCCAAGCTGCTGGCTAGCTTGGCTTGGGTAAGTGATTTAAAGAGAGAAGTACCTTCTCCAAGCCGGCTGCTGGGTTGGTGGGGGCTTCAAAAGCCACACAGTATGTGTGAAAGAGCCACAGTCTGGCCACCCCGAAATATAGCAACCCAAAAGTAAGATGAGATTGGTGAGAAGACAGTGGGACTGTCTTCTCCCACAAGTTCCTGCCTGGGAATGAAGACTGCAGGGAAGGGCTCATGTGGTGAGTATAGGAGACAGGGCCTTTTCAGTGGTAGTCCCACGATTTTGGAACAACCTGCCCAGGGAGGTGTTCCTGGCCTCCTAACCATTGATTTTCAGGATGGTTTTTTTAAAGGTTATGCATTTATTTATTTATACATTTGGTTAGGTTTTCTCGGAGTTCTGAGTTGTGACTTTTGAGTTTAGTTTTTATGTTTTGCATGTTTCTTATTTTGTGTGCTTTACTGATGTTCTAAGCTACCTTGAGTTACATAAGGAAGAAAGCCACCTAATAAATGGTTTAGTTAAATGAATAATCTCGCCCAAGCGAAGGTTGGCTTTTGCCATATCTCGGGTTTACTCTGGCCCCACTGTCCTCTGTCCGACAGTGTCTTCTTTTGACGGATTTCCTCCTATTGAACTCCAACTTCTAGACGACTCCTTCCTGACTCCTCCCGTCCTTTCGAAATAAACCTGGGTGGCACACAACAGACGATGGACACGGCATGAAGCTTTCCCCCTGCAAGGCCAAGCCGCCCTTCCAGTCCAGAAAGCGAAGCTTTTCCTTCAATAGAGTGACAGGGAAAGCTTCACCGTCTTGCGTTCTGGCTGCCGCAGGAGGAACAAAAAACAGCTGGTTGCACATCTGGATTTGATCTACCTCTCTGGATGGCCGTCATGGGTGTAAATGTCTCCAGCAGCTGCTGAGTTTCCCAAAGCGGCCTTTGCTGCTTCGGACATGTGTGGGGAGTGAGTACCTGGGAGGATGTTACTTGGCTCTCTCTGGGGTATTTCCTCTTCAGACGAGAGAGGCGTCACGCTCTCCTTGCTGGCTCGCAACTTTGCCAGGAGGAGTAAGAGGACCGAAAGTGTTGTTTTCTAGAACTCCTGTACTGTTTGAGTGCCTGCACTGTACTGTACTGCTTATAATGTATAGATTGATGTTGATAAGTAAATTAGGTGGACTACAACTAAGAAATGCACGTCCTTTTGTGATTCACCTAGATTTACAGAAACGCCCATTGCCAGAGGACTTTATTACCTTTTATGGCTATCCAGACCAAATGGCCAAGCCACACTGTTTTACCATGTGATCACAGTCAGTTTGCCCTCTTAATCAACAAACAGCATGCGTTTCAGCCCACACTACCCGATCCCCTAATCTGATGAAGTGCGCTTAGAGAGCACACGAAAGCTTACGTTCTGAATAAAACTTGGTTGGTCTTAAAGGTGAAACTTGACTCCTGCTTTGTTCAACTGCTTCAAACCAACACGGCTGCCCGCTTGGATCTATCTGTTCTAGCGCCGTTAGAAGGCTGCCAAGGGCTTTCGGCGAAATATTTTCCTGGTATTCTGGGACACTTTGCGGCCATTCAGGCCTGCAGTTCTCACCGCCCTTTCCTAAACATGCCTGTACTTCCGACATATGAACATATGAAGCTGCCTTATACTGAATCAGACCCTGGGTCCATCAAAGTCAGTATTGTCTACTCAGCAGGGGTCGTTTTGTAGAAAAATAGGTGGGGGAGCTCATTAGCATAACTCATTAGCATATGCCGCTGCCCCGCCAGCCCAAAGCCAACCTGATGCAAGAAAAGAGAGCCCTGGGTGAAGTAGGCCTGCTTGGACTGGCTAAAGATCCAACCAGCCCAAGCAGGCCTCGCTCGCCTGGGGCTCTCCTTGGCCACCCCCGCCCCGTCAAAAGGCCAGCAGGCCACCCAAAATCACATAAGAAGTGGAGAAAGGGTGGCAGGGGCTTCTCCAGGGGTTAAGAAGGGCTACTGGGGGTGTGGCAAAGCTCCTGGTGGCTGGCTGGCTGCCCGCTCTCCTAATCCAGGGATTGTTGTGCAGCTGCACCTACTATTCAACGGACAAGGTAGGTGGGGAGGAAGAGGGGGAACCCGCAGAAAGGTCCAGGAGCTGTGCTCCTGTGAGCTCCTGCTGAATCTGAGGCCTGCTACTCAGACTGGCAGTGGCTCTCCAGGGTCTTAAGCTGAGGTTTTTCACACATAAGAACATAAGAACATAAGAGAAGCCATGTTAGATCAGGCCAATGGCCCATCCAGTCCAACATTCTGTGTCACACAGCGGCTATATATATATATATATATATATATATATATATATATATATATACACACACACACACACACACACACACACACACTGTGGCTAATAGCCACTGATGGACCTCTGCTCCATATTTTTATCTAACCCCTTCTTGAAGGTGGCTATGCTTGTGGACGCCACCACCTCCTGTGGCAGTGAATTCCACATGTTAATCACCCTTTGGGTGAAGAAGTACTTCCTTTTATCCGTTTTAACCTGTCTGCTCAGCAATTTCATCGAATGCCCACGAGTTCTTGTATTGTGAGAAAGGGAGAAAAGTACTTCTTTCTCTACTTTCTCCATCCCATGCATTATCTTGTAAACTTCTATCATGTCACCCCTCAGTCGACGTTTCTCCAAGCTAAAGAGCTCTAAGTGTTTCAACCTTTCTTCATAGGGAAGGTGTTCCAGCCCTTTAATCATTTTAGTTGCCCTTTTCTGAACTTTCTCCAATGCTATAATATCCTTTTTGAGGTGCGGCGACCAGAACTGCACACAGTACTCCAAATGAGACCGCACCATCGATTTATACAGAGGCATTATGATACTGGCTGATTTGTTATCAATTCCCTTCCTAATAATTCCCAGCATGGCGTTGGCCTTTTTTATTGCAAACGCACACTGTCTTGACATTTTCAGTGAATTATCTACCATGACCCCAAGATCTCTCTCTTGGTCTGTCTCTGCCAGTTCACACCCCATCAACTTGTATTTGTAGCTGGGATTCTTGGCCCCAATGTGCATTACTTTGCACTTGGCCACATTGAACCGCATCTGCCACGTTGACGCCCACTCACCCAGCCTCAACAGATCCCTTTGGAGTTCCTCACAATCCTCTCTGGTTCTCACCACCCTGAACAATTTAGTGTCATCCGCAAATTTGGCCACTTCACTGCTCACTCCCAATTCTAAATCATTTATGAACAAGTTAAAGAGGATGGGACCCAGTACCGAGCCCTGCGGCACCCCACTGCTTACCGTCCTCCACTGCGAAGACTGCCCATTTATACTCACTCTCTGCTTCCTATTACTCAGCCAGTTTTTGATCCACAAGAGGACCTGTCCTTTTACTCCATGACTCTCAAGCTTTCTAAGGAGCCTTTGATGAGGAACTTTATCAAAAGCTTTCTGGAAGTCAAGGTAAACAACATCTATCGGGTCTCCTTTGTCCACATGTTTGTTCACCCCCTCAAAGAAATGTAACAGGTTAGTGAGGCAAGATCTTCCCTTGCAGAACCCATGCTGAGTCTTCCTCAATAACCCGTGTTCATCAATGTGCCTACTCATTCTGTCCTTGATAATGGTTTCTACCAACTTTCCCGGTATTGAAGTCAGACTGACTGGCCTGTAATTTCCCGGATCTCCTCTGGAACCCTTTTTAAAGATGGGGGTGACATTTGCTACCTTCCAGTCCTCAGGAACGGAGGAACCTGCTTACCTGGAGCCGTTTTAGTTGGAGATGCCGAGGATTGAACCTGGGACCTTCTGCTTACCGAGCAGTTGCTCTGCCACAGTCCCTCCCTCCACTGTGTGAAGCTTTGCAAACAATCCCGGTTCTCTCTCTCTCCCTGTGATCTCCAGCCCTTTCGGTTGCCTCCACACACCCTCGTACAGGAAATAATGAATCAAAGCTGCAAAGAATCCCAAGGGGGGTGGGGTGCAGAGGGCAGCACTTTATCTTCAGCATCTCCTGGCAAGAAATGCTGTTCTTCTTTGATGCTCACCTCTCCCTCTCCCTTCGAATTCCTTCTTCAGTCTCTCCCTTTCTCGGCAGCCTTTGAGTTCCCCTCCCAGCAAAGCCTCTGTGTCGAGTCTGAGACTGTAAACTCCTCGGGGCAGGGACTCTTTATCTTTTGTTGCTTCTACTAGATTGCCGTCTTGGGCTATGGTTGCCCGAAAGCAAGATTCTACAGATCTCAGAACCTCCTTACAATCCCTGGGCCAAAGGAGGCCCGTCTGAAAGCAACCAGAGACAGGGCCTTTTCGATTGCAGCCCCCTGTTGGTGGAACCAGCTCCCGGAGGAGGTGAGGGCCCTGCGGAACCTTGAACAGTTCCGCAGGGCCTGTAAAACAGCCCTCTTCCGGTTGGCATATAATTAATTGTGATCGGAATGCCTGAATATTAAATCTCGAACATCAGATTATTGAATACTGGAAAATTTTTTGAAGGATTGATTAAGGGAAAGGTAGCATAGTGCATATTGATGTGAGTTTTATGTATTTTTATGTATTTTATGTATTTTATTGTATAATTATTAACGTATTTTATTGTATAATTATTAACGTATTTTAAACTGATCCTTGTTAGCTTTTAGTGTTGTAAGCCGCCCTGAGCCCACCTCGGTGGGGTAGGGCGGGATATAAATCGAATAAAATAAATAAATACATACAGCGGCTTTGCTGAAGCTATTGTGCACTGCTTTCACCCCTACGGGACGCTTCTCCATGGCTCCCAAAACGGACAGGCTTCCCCCGCCCCACCCCCCAGCGTCTATCCAGCATCACTGTTCACTCCTGCACCACTTTGCCTTTCCCCTGCTTTGCTGTGAACTTTCCGAAACCTACTTTGGGACACCCTTTTTTCGAAAAGATTGCAAGTCCTTGCCCGTTCATCCCACCCCTCTGTGTCATTTTTAACATCTACTGCTGCACTGGATGCAAAACCCCTTCTTGGGAAACAAAGTTGGCGTCAAGTTGCGCCTTTAAGACCAACAACGTTTTATTCAGAACGGAAGCTTTCGTGTGCTAGAAGCACCCTTCCATCAGACAACAGGGTGAAATGGCAAGCAGCCCTAAATGCAGAGAAAGCTGGCAGTGAATTAGTATGCAAAATCGTGGAGATGTTTGTTAGCAGATGAAAAGAAGCACAATTTGGGGTCTGGTGATTGTTAGTTTATGTTAACTGGGCTGCACCAACGAGGGGGCAATATAAGTCAGAATGGCAGATCGATGTCTATGTCATTAGGTGTGAAGTGCCATAAATAGGAGTCTTTTGTAATATTAGCTCTGGGTTTAAAATGAGGGCATTAGTTTCTTAATACACCTTCTGGGGGAGGTGTATTAACCCGTTCCAGTGTGTCATGGGTGCTGGGGACCCTGTAGAGGAAGTTGAGCCTGCAGCAGAAACTGTGCCCCTGCCACCTGCACCAGTGCCCCTGCCTCCTGCTGGAGAAGATCCCAGCCCCCCTGCCTCGCCCTCTCGGGTGGCGCGTGTGCGTGACCGCCTCCGTCAGGACCTCAGGGATCGGAGGAGGGCGGCACGCTCACAAGCAAGACGCTCCCTGAGCCCTGAGTTTTGAGAGGATTCTGGCCCTTCTAAGAGCAAGGATGCTTGAGTTGCAACAGGATCCTGGCTGCCTCTCTGAGCCAGCAATTAGCCCAAATGGGCAACAGCCAGCAGAGGGCTATATAGCTGTAGGCTTTGGGAGGAGGCTTTGTGGAAGCAACTAGTCATCTACCTGACGTCCTAGCATCCACTTCGGCTTTTGACTTTGGACCTCCTGACCTTGGCTTGACTTCTGGACCCCCTGACTACGGCTTCTGAACCTCTGACCTACGATACCTGGAAAACGATTTGGCTTTGGCACCTTGGACACTCTTGCTCACCGGTTACAGACCTTGGAATGCCTCTGGACTTCGCCTGGCCTGGCCCCAGCTCGTGACAGATTGCTTCCACCCACACAAACACCCATTCCACAGGATGGATGCTGAAGCAAGTGGAACCGCAGGACTACTGGCTGCCCTCCAAGCCCAGGTACAGCAGCTGACACAGGCAGTAGTGCACTTGCAGCAACAGCCTGCAGCCAGTGCTCCAGCCAAGTGCCCAGTTCCCCCACCTGACAGATTTGGGGGTGCTGTGGAAGAATTTCCTGCGTTCCTGGCACAGTGTCAGCTGTACTTTGAACTAAGAGCACGGGACTTCCCCAATGACAAGACGAAGGTGTGTTTTATCATTAGTCTGTTAAAGGGGCAGGCGGCCAAGTGGGCCACACCCCTACTGGTTGGGTCCTCTCCCCTACTGACTGATTACCAGGGGTTTGAGGCCCACCTGTCTGCTGCCTTCTCCAACCCAGTCCAAGCAGCCACAGCCAACCGGAAAATCAGGGCCCTGAAACAAGGCCAGTCCTCGGTGGCTCAGTATGCCACCGAATTCAAGCTCCTGGCCCAAGACTTGGCGTGGAATGAGGCTGCGCAGATGGACCAGTTTACCGAGGGGTTGGCAGAGGAAGTCCTGGACGAACTGGCCAGGGTGGAGCGGCCCCCCACGCTCCAGGAAATTATCACCCTCTGCCTCCGCATCGATGGCCGCCTGGAAAGTCGCCGCCAAGCCAAGACCCGAGGGCGCCAGCTCCCTGCGCCATGCCACTTGGCTCCTCTCCCATCCCCAGCTAGTACCAGAGACGAGGGTGTGCCTATGCAGCTTGGAGCTGCTCGACCCCGCCTGACTCCAGAAGAAAAGGCCAGACGCCGCACGCAGAACCTGTGCCTCTACTGCGGCACGGCAGGCCACTATGCCTCTGGCTGCCCTGCTAAACATCGAATACCCAGACCTACATTGCCACCGCCGCCAAAAGGCCAGCCCCAGGCGTAAGTGGACCCTCCAGCCTGGGGCGACTAGCTGGGTCCTCCGAACAACAGGCTGATACCCCGGGCCCGTTCCTGCTACCAGTCAAACTCCATCTGCCCGATGGACGCTGGCTGTTCGTGTATGCCATGCTGGACTCGGGAGCGGCCCACTGTTTCGTAGATGCCGCCTTTGTAAAGCAGCACCAGATCCCAGTGCAGCCAAAAGAGATTCCGACGCTGGTGGAGGCTATTGACGGGCGCCTCCTCCGTTCTGGCCCCGTCACCCAGGAGACCTGTCCCATCACCTTCCACGTCCAGCAGCACCAAGAACAGCTGCAGTTTGATGTCGCCCGCATGCCTCGCTTCCCGCTGATTCTAGGCCTTTCCTGGCTGAAGCTGCACAACCCCATCGTGGACTGGGCTCAGCAAGAACTACGCTTCCGAGACCCATGCCCCCATCTGACTCCTCCCACCACTCTAGCAGCCGGCATCCCGAGTGGTGGTCCTCAGCTCCCTCAGAAGTATGCAGATTTCGCCGATGTCTTTGAAGAGACAGGAGCAGATCAGCTTCCCCCTCACCGACCCTATGACTGTGCCATTGATTTGGTACCTGGGGCACAACTCCCGGTGGGGCGTCTGTACCCAATGTCGGAGCCTGAGTTGGCAGCTTTGCGAGACTACCTGGACAAGAACCTGAAGCGCGGATTCATCCGACCCTCAACTTCTCCCCTGTCTGCTCCAGTCCTCTTCGTGAAGAAGAAAAGCGGGGAGCTCCGGCTGTGCAATGACTACCGGGCCCTGAACAAGATCACCATCCGCGACCGGTACCCTCTACCACTGATCCCTGAACTCTTGGATCGTTTAAAGGGGGCCCAAATCTACACCAAGCTGGACCTCCGCGGAGCGTACAATTTGGTGCGCATACGGCCCGGAGACGAATGGAAGACCGCATTTGGGACCCGATACGGGCAGTACGAGCACCTGGTGATGCCCTTCGGATTGACCAACGCCCCCGCTGTCTTCCAGAGGTTCATGAATGATGTATTCCGGGACCTGCTCGACCGCTTCGCGATCATATACCTGGATGACATTCTAATTTACTCCCGCAATCCTGCCCAGCATGCCGAGCACGTCCGCCAGGTCCTACAGCGCCTACGAGCCCATGGCCTCTACGCCAAGCTGGAGAAGTGCGACTTTGACCTGCGCTCCGTCGAGTTCCTTGGTCACATTGTGTCACCACAGGGAGTCCTCATGGACCCGAAAAAGGTGGAAGCGGTCCTGACCTGGCAGGCCCCTCAGAATCGCAAAGACCTGCAGCGGTTCCTTGGTTTTGCCAACTACTATCGGCAATTCATCCCAGCCTATGCATCTCTGACAACACCCCTGACTCAACTACTCCGCCCCAAAGAACCTTTCCACTGGTCCCCAGAGGCCGATAACGCTTTCTCCACCCTGAAGACCCGCTTCGCCACCGGGCCACTCCTGAGATACCCCGACCCCCAGCTTCCCTTTACGGTGGAAGCTGATGCCTCCAACGTGGCCCTGGGAGCAGTGCTGTCCCAGCGCGAGGAGCCGTCCCAGCCACTCCAGCCCTGCGCCTATTACTCACGCCAGCTCACTGCGGCAGAGAGGAACTACACCATCTGGGAGAGGGAGTTGCTCGCGATCAAGGTGGCTTTTGAGGTTTGGAGACATTACCTTGAAGGGGCTCGCCACCCTGTCCAAGTGCTCACCGACCACCGGAACTTGGAGCATCTCCAGACCACCCGCCGTCTCAACCAGCGCCAGATCCGGTGGTCCCTATTCTTCTCCCGCTTTGACTTCAAGATCACCTACATCCCCCATACCCAGAACCGGAAAGCCGATGCGCTCTCGCGGAAACCGGAATACGCTCCTGTTTCGACTGAGACCGTGCCTGCTGCTCCCATCCTGCCACCCTCAGTGTTTGCAGCCACCTCCACTTCACCAGCACTCGTGGAGGACATTCGTGCTAGCCAGGCCAATGATCCCTGGGTCCAGCAACACCTCCAGGCACTCCAAGATGGCTCAACAGGCGAGTTCACGACTCGAGGCGGCCTCTTGCTACACCACGAACGCCTCTATGTGCCGCCCGGGCCCTTGCGGGCAGAAGTACTACGCATGACCCACGACGCGTTACCCGCTGGGCACTTTGGACAACATAAGACCACCCACTTGCTGACACGGGAATTCTGGTGGCCACGAGTTCGCTCCGATGTTGCCCGTTATGTCAGCTCCTGTGACGTCTGCCGACGGGCCAAAGACGTCCCAGCCAAACCCTCGGGGTTGTTACAGCCCTTGCCCACACCCTCAGGACCCTGGGATACCATCTCGATGGACTTCATCACGGAACTTCCACGATCCAAGGGGCAGACGTGCATCTTGGTGGTCGTCGACCTATTTACCAAGATGGCCCACTTCATTCCGTGCCCGAAACTTCCCACAGCTCAGGAGACAGCCCAGCTCTACCTGCAACACATCTTTCGTCTGCACGGACTCCCAGCCCACCTGATCTCAGACCGGGGCCCCCAGTTCTCCTCTCGGTTCTGGCAAGCCCTCCATTCCAGCCTGGGGACTCGAGTGCACCTGTCCTCAGCTTACCACCCACAGACAGATGGTCAGACAGAGCGCACCAATGCCACGCTAGAGCAATATCTCCGCTGTTACACCTGCTACCAGCAGGACGACTGGACCACTCTGTTGCCTCTAGCGGAATTTGCATACAACAACGCGGTCCATTCCTCCACCCAAATGACCCCGTTTGCTGCAACCTACGGGTACCACCCTCGGTTCTTCCCGGCGATCCTGCCACCCACGAATGTCCCCGCCGTTGAGGCCTACCTGCAAGAACTCCGCGCCAGCCAAGACTTGCTCCGAGAGCAGCTACAGCGGGCCAAGGAAGCCTATAAACTAGCTGCGGACCGGAAGAGGCAGGAAGGCCCCCCAATCCAGCCGGGGGATCAGGTGTGGCTCTCAACTCGCTACCTGCGCCGGCCTGGTCGGTCTCACAAGCTGGATGCGCGGTTCATTGGACCCTACCCTGTCTTAGAACAAATAAACCCCGTCGCCTTCAGGCTCCAGTTGCCACCCCACCTCCGCATTCACCCCGTGTTCCATCGCTCCCTCCTTGTTCCAGCTGCACGCCCTGACCCAGCTCGGCCTCCTTCTCCACCGCCACCACCACCAGTGTTGGTGGATGATGAAGAAGAATACGAGGTGCGGCAGATCCTGGACTCCCGGTACCATCGTGGAGGCCTCCAGTACCTTGTGGACTGGGAGGGATACGGCCCAGAAGACCAGTCTTGGGAGCCCGTGGACAATCTTCATGCCCCAGACTTGGTGCAACGGTTCCACAACGACCACCCCGACCTCCCAGGCCCCTCGACGGAGGGGGGCCCTGGGGGGGGGGATAGTGTCATGGGTGCTGGGGACCCTGTAGAGGAAGTTGAGCCTGCAGCAGAAACTGTGCCCCTGCCACCTGCACCAGTGCCCCTGCCTCCTGCTGGAGAAGATCCCAGCCCCCCTGCCTCGCCCTCTCGGGTGGCGCGTGTGCGTGACCGCCTCCGTCAGGACCTCAGGGATCGGAGGAGGGCGGCACGCTCACAAGCAAGACGCTCCCTGAGCCCTGAGTTTTGAGAGGATTCTGGCCCTTTTAAGAGCAAGGATGCTTGAGTTGCAACAGGATCCTGGCTGCCTCTCTGAGCCAGCAATTAGCCCAAACGGGCAACAGCCAGCAGAGGGCTATATAGCTGTAGGCTTTGGGAGGAGGCTTTGTGGAAGCAACTAGTCATCTACCTGACGTCCTAGCATCCACTTCGGCTTTTGACTTTGGACCTCCTGACCTTGGCTTGACTTCTGGACCCCCTGACTACGGCTTCTGAACCTCTGACCTACGATACCTGGACAACGATTTGGCTTTGGCACCTTGGACACTCTTGCTCACCGGTTACAGACCTTGGACTGCCTCTGGACTTCGCCTGGCCTGGCCCCAGCTCGTGACACAGTGTTTCAGCTGCTGATACAATTCTGAGGAAATGTGTTCGGCACACGGAAGTTCACACTTTGAATAAAACTTTGTTGGTCTTAACGGTGCCACTGGACTCGTTTTGTTCTCTTGCTTCAGACCAACATGGACGCCCCCCCGGATCTATCCAATACTGATACTAGACACTGTTTGTTTATCTATAGTTATGGTTTTAAATGTTTTTATCGTTACTTGTTCCTCCTCTCCCTGCCACATTCCTGAATGGAAATATCTCTCAAGGGTAGGGTTGCCGGGTCAAATTCAAGAAATACCTGGGGACTTTGGGGGTGGAGCCAGGAGACTTTGGGGGTGGAGCCAGGAGACATTGCGGTGGAACCAGAAGCAAGGTTGTGACAAGCATCATTGAACTCCAAAGGGAGTTCTGGCCATCACATTTCAAGGGACCGCACTTCTTTTAAATGCCTTCCCTTGGAAATAATGAATAGGGGCACCTTCTTTTGGGGACTCATAGAATTGGAGCCCCTCGTCCAACCTTTTTGAAACTTGGAGGATGTTTTGAGGAGAGGCGCTGGATGCTATGCTGAAACTTTGGTGCCTCTTACCTAAAAAAAAAACAGCCCCCCCCCCCAGCCCCAGATACCTGTGTATCAATTCTCCATTATACTCTATGGGAATCAGTCTCCATAGCGAATAATGGAGTGCCCAGCAGACATTTCCCTCCCTCCCCCCCAGTTTCTGATGACCCTGAAGCGGGGGGAGGGCCTCCAAACCAGGGGATCTCCTGCCCCCACCTGGAGTTTGGCAACCCTACTCAATGGCTGGGCTTCAATCCCTCCTGTAAAAATGAAAAATCGTCACCTGGAAGTGAGCCAGTAAAGCCTCCCCTTTTACCTGGAGAGGATGAGATTCATGTTTGCAGGGGGGGACCCGTCTTCAGAAAGACGACTGCGGCAGCAAGAAGGCAAGCTCCTGGGGAACCAAAGGAGGAGCGGCTCCACCAGCCTCTGCTCAGGTGTAGTTCCTGGCCAGGTTGGTATGGTAACCCCACCAACACAGCCATTGCCCGGATGAAGACGCCTGGCTTTGGTTTCTAAGGGTAACTGTCTCTTGGAGAGAGGCTATCCCTGTGGCCAAAACCTCCAAGGAGCTGTTGGCTGAGGCTAATGTAGCACGGGTAAAAAGCTGTTTGAAAAAGCCAAACTCCTTGCACAAAAAGACAAGGAGCAAAATCAATGGGGCTACTCTTGTGGGTTGTGTCTTTTTTTTTTTTTTTAACGCATTGTGATTGATATTGTGGAAGGTCTAGAAGGCAGAGAAAGAAGTCCCTTTCTTCTTTTCTCACAATACGAGAACTCGCGGGCACGCCGTGAAATTGCTGAGCAGTCGGGTTAGAACGGATCAAAGGAAGTCCTTCTTCACCCAAAGGGTGATTAACACGTGGAATTCACTGCCACAGGAGGTGGCGGCGGCTGCAAGCATAGCCAGCTTCAAGAGGGCATTGGATGAACATCTGGAGCAGAGGTCCATCAATGGCTATTAGCCACAGCATATTGTTGGAACTCTCTGTCTGGGGCAAGTGATGCTCTGTATTCTTGGTGCTTGGGGGCGAGGTGGACACAGTGGGAGGGCTTCTGGAGTTCTGGCCCCTCTGGTGGACCTCCTGATGGCACCTGGTTTTTTGGCCACTGTGTAACACAGAGTGTTGGATTGGATGGGCCACTGGTCTGATCCAACATGGCTTCTCTTATGTTCTTATGTAACACAGAGTGTTGGATTGGATGGGCCACTGGTCTGATCCAACATGGCTTCTCTTATGTTCTTATGTGACACAGAGTGTTGGACTGGAGGGGCCACTGGCCTGATCCAACATGGCTTCTCTTATGTTCTTATGTGACACAGAGTGTTGGACTGGATGGGCCACTGGCCTGATCCAACATGGCTTCTCTTATGTTCTTATGTGACACAGAGTGTTGGACTGGATGGGCCACTGGCCTGATCCAACATGGCTTCTCTTATGTTCTTATGTGACACAGAGTGTTGGACTGGATGGGCCACTGGCCTGACCCAACATGGCTTCTCTTATGTTCTTCTGTGACACAGAGTGTTGGATTGGATGGGCCACTGGTCTGATCCAACATGGCTTCTCTTATGTAGTGTTGAGTTGCAGTCCAGATACCAACTGCAGACCGTTGTTTGGCCATGCGCTCCTGAGCCACACAAGGAGGCCCTGGGGTGTAGGGTTGCCAGCCTCCGGGTGGGGCCTGGAGATCTCCTGCTTTTACAACTGATCTCTGGCTGGTAGAGATCAGCTCCTTTGGAGAAAGTGGCTGCTTTGGAGGGTGGACTCGAGGGCATTGGACCATGCTGAGGCCCCTCCCCTCCACAAACCCTGCCCTCTCCTGGATCCACCCCCGAAATCTCCAGGTATTTTCCAACACAGACCCGGCAACCTTAATTGTAATTCTGGGAAATCTCCATCCCCCATCTGAAGGATGGCTTTCCTCCTCTCTAAGTAGGTTTGCCAGCCAGCCTCCATGAGGGGCCTGGAGCTCTCCAGCTTTGACAACTGACCTCCAGCTGGCAGAGCTCAGCTCCCCTGGAGAAAGTGGGTGTTTTGAAGGGTAGACTGCAGGGCATTGGACCATGCTGAGGCCCCTCCCCTCCTCAAACCTCACCCTCTCCCAGATCCACCCCCAATATCTCCAGGTATTTTCCAACACAGACATGGCAACCTTAATTGCAATTCTGGGAAATCTCCATCCCCCACCTGAAGGATGGCAATCTTAGCAGGAAGTCTCTTTTTATTCAACTGGGGCTTTTCTCCCCTCTAAGTAGGTTTGCCAGCCAGCCTCCATGAGGGGCCTGGAGCTCTTCGGCTTTGACAACTGACCTCCAGCTGGCAGAGCTCAGCTCCCCTGGAGAAAGTGGGTGCTTTGAAGGGTAGACTGCAGGGCATTGGACCATGCTGAGGCCCCTCCCCTCCTCAAAACCATGGGGTCCAATTCTATGAGCCCCGAAAGAAGGTTCCCCTATCCTTCATTACTTCCGAATAGACAGAAGGCTTTTAAAAGGCATGTGAAAGCCAGAACTCCCTTTGGAGTTCAATTATGTTTGTCACAACCTTGCTCCACGCCCCCCCCCCCCAATGTCTCCTGGCTCCACCTCCAAAGTCTCCCGGCTCCACCCCCAAAGTCTCCTGGCTCCACCCCCAAAGTCCCCAGATGTTTCTTGAATTGGACCCGGCAACCCTAGGAGGAACACCGCCTGCAACTCTGCTGACTCGCAGCTCGATCAATGGCTAGTTCTTGCCACCGGCTTGTTCCAAGTGTCCACGTGGCTGTCCGTCACACGAGCATCTGGGGAACAGGCTGCAGCAAACTCAACCTCCATCCCCCCCTCCCCCCCCCCCCCACACGCACTCTCTTCTCTTTACCAGACCTGTTTTCCCCAATGAATGGGAAACTGCAGCAAGGCCAAAGCTCAAAAGAGGTATTGACTATCTGTCTAAGCACCTGCCAACCCCGCCCTCTCCCAGATCCAACCGCCCTCCAATTTCAAATGTTTTAGAATGTCAAAAAGGTTGGGGCAGGCCTGTAGCCACGGGGGGCCGGTGGGGGCACTGCCCCTGACTTGCAGGCAGGGCCCCCGACCCCTAAGGGGTCCTCCGGGGGTGCAGTCTGTTTTTTTCAGAGGGGGGGGGGCGGGTTGCCATGGCTGAGCTGCTGAAGTGTCATCAGTGGCAGCTGGAGCTGGGCGAACTGAGCAGGGCACTTTGAACTCCAGCAGCAAAAGCGGCAGGCGGAGAGGAGGGAGACGGAGGTAGAGGAAGCCACATGGAATTGGCTGGGGAGGTGGGGGACGGATGGAGCTGCTGGCTGCAAAGCACCAGAGTGGGGGAGAGGGAGGTGGAAGAAAGCCCCCCCCCTGCTTGCACACAAGGTAAAGTCCCTTCTTGCCTCCAAAATTTTAGTGTCGGCTGCCTTGACTTAGCCACATTCAGAGCCTCCAGCTTTTGCCCCTACCCCAGAAAACTTCTGAGAAGTGGCAAACCTTACACTGAATGGGAAAGGGTGCCCCCTGGCTTTTTAAAAAGCCCCCCCCCCCGACTTTTAAAATCCTGGCTACGGCCCTGGGTTGGGGACCCCTGTTCTCTAGGAATCGGGGACCAGTCTCTCAGACCACTCCTAAGCAGAGCGGTTATGCATCTGAAGTTATGACATGCAGGAAGACTTTCTAGGTTAGAATGTGTCAGCACTTGCTTCCCATATAACATCTTCATGCGGGGGACGTCAGAATGGTTTAACCCAGGGGTGGGGGACAGTGGCTCTCCAGATGTGTTTTTTTGCCTACAACTCCCATCAGCCCCAGCCAGTATGGCCAATGGCTGGGGCTGATGGGAGTTGTAGGCAAAAAACATCTGGAGAGCCGCTGTTCCCCACCCCTGGTCTAACCTCAGGAAAAGGTTTGAACCAGGTGGACGATTCTTGTAATTGCTCTCAAACCAGCAGAGGGCAACCAAGAGCTGTACATAAACAATAGAGCATACACTCTGGGAGCAACTGAAGCAGAAATGGGTTAAAAAAATATATCCTGCATTTCTCTTGGGATGCTGCTTCGCTTTTTCTAAGGACGTAAACAGTCTCACAAGTGTAGAACCCTTACCAGGGTCTGTGAACACCCTTATACGAATATTCTAGCATCCCAATGGAAAACGCTTACGGATGTCAAGAATAAAGTCGATTGTGCTTTTGACCTATGCGAAACCTACCCTGTATGTTCAGCTTGAATTCTGTACTCTGTTCTGCATTAACAATAGTTTGACATTAGAAACCACAACATTCAAAAACCAGTGGGGGATATTTTAACCTTCCTGGCTCATCGGTTGCTGATCTAAGAGTAGCAGTTCTCTTACAAAGGAATTTATTTTTATTAATTTTTTTTTAAAATTGTATTTGTATGAGTGTGTGTGTGTGTGCGCGCGCGTATCTGGAAGTCAGGGCGGCTTCTGGGAACCCCTGCTGGGGCATGGAAGACATTAAGAGATGCGGTTTGATGCAGCCTGCCTCGGCTTCCCAGTCTTGGTATTCCAAGGAGGTCTCCCATCCAGGTACTTGCCAGGATTGGCCCTGCTTAGGTTCTGAGATCAAACAAAATTGGGCTTGCCTGGGGTATACAGGTCAGGGACCTTACAAAGGACTTTCGAGGGAGGTTAGAAAGAGAGACTGCTAAACTGCAACTGATAACGAGGCTGAAGACAATGCACCCTCCTGGACTGAATTGAGAGCTAGGTTTCCTGTCTCACTACCAATGCCGATTTCTCCATGACTCCTCCTCCTCCTCTGCATATAACACCTAATCCAATCACGCCAGCTATTGGTATTCACCTGCTATTGTTATTTGGCATCTGAAACCGCTCCTCTCCAAGATATATAAGCAGGGCTTTTTTTGTAGCAGGAACTCCTTTCCATATTAGGCCACACACCCATGATGTAGGCAATCCTCCGAGAGCTTACAGGGCTCTTCTTACAAGGCCTACTGTAAACTCTCGGAGGATTGGCTACATCAGTGGGGTGTGGCCTAATAGGCAAAGGAGTTCCTGCTACAAAAAAAGGCCTCGATATAAGCACTCACGTTCTAGTGGTACTCGAAGAAGTGAGAAGTGACTTAGGAAAGTTCATACCCTGCCACAAATTGAAGGTGTTTTTGGATGTTCTTTTCTACAGACTAACATGGATGCCCGTCTTGTAATTAACAAGATTTTCATGCAATGCAGCAAAGAAAGAGAAGGTCCAGTTGTGTTCTTTGACAACACAGGGAGAAACAAGCACATGCCCTCCCCCCTCCCCTTCTTGTAAGAGAATCCTGGTTGAAAATGAATTGGTTGTCCTAATGTACAGATGCAAGCAGATCATAGAATCATAGAGTTGGAAGGCACCTCCAGGGTCATCTAGTCCAACCCCCTGCACAATGCAGGAAGCTCACAAACACCTCTCCCTAAATTCACAGGATCCTCATTGCTGTCAGATGGCCATCTAGCCTGTTTAGAAACCTCCAAGGAAGGAGAGCCCACCACCTCCCAAGGAAGCCTGTTCCACTGAGGAACTGCTCTTAACAGTCATAGAATCATAGAGTTGGAAGGGTCCTCTAGGGTCGTCTTGTCCCACCCCCTGCACAATGCAGGGAACTTACAAATACCTCCCCCTAAATTCACAGGCTCTTCATTGCTGTCAGAGGGCCATTTAGCCTCTGCTTAAAAACCTCCAAGGAAAGAGAGCCCACCACCACCCAAGGAGGAAGCCTGTTCCACTGAGGAACCACTTGTAACGGTCAGGAAGTTCTTCCTCATGTTGAGCCAGAAACTCTTTTGATTTAATTTCAACCCATTGGTTCTGGTCCTACCTTCTGGGGCCACAGAAAACAATTCCACACCATCCTCTACATGACAACGCTTCAAGTACTTGAGGATGGTGATCATATCATCTCTCAGCTGCCTCCTCTCCAGATAAATTAGTCCTCCCCACCCCCTGCTAACTGAGACTATACCATGCATTCCTGAGCCACACAAGGAGGGAAATGTCTGCTGGGCACTCCATTAAACCCTATGGAGACCGATTCCGACACGATATAATGGAGAATTGACCTGTGGGTACCTGGGGCTCTGGGAGGGTCTGTTTTTTTAGATAGAGGCACCAAATTCACAGCATAGCATTCAATGCCTCTCCTCAAAAGACCCTCCAAGTTTCAAAAAGATTGGACCACGGGGTCCAATTCTATGAGGCCCAAAAGAAGGTTCCCTTATCCATTACTTCCGAATACCAGACAGAACTCCCCTTGGAGTTCAATTATGTTAGTCACAACCTTGCTCCACCCCCCTGATGTCTCCTGGCTCCACATCCTAAGTCTCCCGGCTCCACCCCCAAAGTCTCCTGGCTCCACCCCCAAAGTCCCCAGATGTTTCTTGAATTGGACCCGGCAACCCTAGGAGGAACACCGCCTGCAGCTCTGCCGACTCGCGGCTTGATCGATGGCTAGTTCTTGCCACCGGCTTGTTCCAAGTGTCCACGTGGCTGTCCGTCACACGAGCGTCTGGGGAACAGGATGCAGCAAACTCAACCTCCATCCCCCCCTCCACCCCCCACACGCACTCTCTTCTCTTTATCAGACCTGTTTTCCCCAATAATGGGAAACTGCAGCAAGGCCAAAGCTCAGAAGAGGTATTGACTATCTGCCTACGCAGCCAGCCACCTGCTTGCTAGAAGCGGAGCTGTGCTTCTGAGGAAGCCGGCAGGTGAGAGCTGCCGGTGTGAACACACACACACGCACGTCGTGCACAACGTGTGCCTAGCGCCGCACAGCTTGTATTTGTGCACGGCCCACCAGAGCGCAAAATAGCCTGAGAGCCGGAGCAGCTCCAGAGCCACCTGCTCCCATTTGAACGTGCCGAGAAGTGATGTCTTCTGCAGACACTTGGCTTTGGAGCCCCTCCTGCAGAGGTTCGGGGGGGGGGGGGGTGCCTGAAGGGAACTGGGATTTCCCACGGGGAGAGGGCTTTTCTTTGTAGCAGGAACTCCTTTGCCTATCAGGCCGCACACCCGTGATGTAGCCAATCCTCCTAGAGCTTATAGCAGTGGTGTCGAACTGATTTGTTATGAGGGCTGGATCTGACATAAATGAGGCTGGTCCATGTGTGTGCCTATTTCAGCTTAGGTGGCAGAGAGAAAACGTGAAAGCAGCGTCACCCCAGAGTCAGAAACGACTGGTGCTACCTTTACCTTAATAGGAGAGCCCCGTGGCGCAGAGTGGTAAAGCTGCAGTACTGCAGTCGGAGCCCTCTGCTCATGACCTGCGTTCGAACCCAGTGGAAGCTGGTTCAGGTAGCCGGCTCCAGGTTGACTCAGCCTTCCATCCTTTCGAGGTCGGTGAAATGAGTCCCCGGCTTGCTGGAGGGAAAGTGTAGATGACTGAGGAAGACAATGGCAAACCACCCCGTAAAAAGTCTGTTGTGAAAACGTTGTGAAAGCAACATCACCCCAGAGTCAAAAACGACTGGTGCTTGCATGGGGGACTACCTTTTTTTTACCTTTTTAGCAGAGATATAAACTTTTTAAAGGACACAGACAAACACGACTAAAGGTGTTTTTTTTTTAAACTTAAAATGAAACATGCTTTTAAAACAGCACTTGTTGGTCTTAAAAGTGCTTTCTTTGTATTTCTTCAGGGAACTGGGCAAAGGAAGCTCCGGCTCTTTCCCTCCCTCCCCAGGGGACCAGGAGGGGGAGGAGCCTCAGCCAACAGAAGGAAGAGAGGCTTGGCTCAGTGGTTCTGCTGTGCAATTGAGAGAGCCTGGCAAAGCAAGCTATTCCTCCCCAAGGGAGGAGCCTCAGCCAATGGAGAAAATAGAGGTTTTGCTCTGTAGCTCCTGTGTGATTGAGCAAGCCTGGCAAAGCAAATTGAGATGCAGAAGGAAGCAGGAGAGAGGGAGAAGGAAGCAGACAAGAGCCAGTTGCTGGAGCCTGATAGAAGTCCTCTGGGGACCTAATTTGGCCCCTGGGCTGCATGTTTGACACCCCTAGCTTATAGGGCTCTTAGTACAGGGCCTGTTGTAAGCAGGGCTGGCTCGTCCACTAGGCAAACTAGGTGGTGGCCTAGGCGGCTGGGAGAGGTGCGCCAAATTGGGCTCCTCCCCCATGGTGCCCATGACAAACGCCTAGTTTGCCTGCCTCTCCCCGCCCCTTCCCTGCCACTCTGCCTGCCCCGCCCCCCACACAATCACAGGAGCGCACCATGCGGAGGCTCGGCCCTCCTGGCTCCGACACGGCTGGCATCTGATCCTTCTTCGAAGAGCGCGCTGGAGGAGGCTTCGCTCCTCTCCCGTCCGGTTCTGGAAAGCAGGGAGGAGAAGCCTTCTTCAGAGTGCTCTTCGAAGAAGGATCAGATGATGGCTGCGTCAGAGCCGGTAGGGCCGAGCCTCGGCACGGCGCGCTCTGATTGGCAGGGGCGGCGGCAGGTGGCAACGGAGCAAAGTGCTGCATTGCAGAACTGCAGAGGGTGGGGAGGGAGCCTGCCTGGGGCGCCACTCACTCTGGGGCCGGCGCTGACTGTAAGCTCCAGGAGGATTGGCTGCATCGGGGGGGTTGGGCCTAATATGCAAAGGAGGTCCTGCTAGAATTCCTTGCAGGGCTCTTCGTACAGGGCCTACTGAGAGCTCCAGGAGGATTGGCTGCATCGGGGGGTGGGGCCTAATATGCCAAGGAGGTCCTGCTAGAATTCCTTACAGGGCTCTTCGTACAGGGCCTACTGAGAGCTCCAGGAGGATTGGCTACATCAGGGGGTGGGGCCTAATATGCCAAGGAGGTCCTGCTAGAATTCCTTACAGGGCTCTTCGTACAGGGCCTACTGGAAGCTCCAGGAGGATTTGCTACATCAGGGGGGTGGGGCCTAATATGCAAAGGAGGTCCTGCTAGAATTCCTTACAGGGCTCTTCGTACAGGGCCTACTGGAAGCTCCAGGAAGATTGGCTGCATCGGGGGGTGGGGCCTAATATGCCAAGGAGGTCCTGCTAGAATTCCTTACAGGGCCCTTCATACAGGGCCTACTGGAAGCTCCAGGAGGATTGGCTACATCAGGGGGGGGGGGGTTGGGCCTAATATGCAAAGAAGGTCCTGCTAGAATTCCTTACAGGGCTCTTCGTACAGGGCCTACTGGAAGCTCCAGGAGGATTGGCTACATCGGGGGGGGGGGGGGGGTTGGGCCTAATATGCAAAGGAGGTCCTGCTAGAATTCCTTACAGGGCCCTTCGTACAGGGCCTACTGGAAGCTCCAGGAGGATTGGCTACATCGGGGGGGGGGGGGTTGGGCCTAATATGCCAAGGAGGTCCTGCTAGAATTCCTTACAGGGCCCTTCGTACAGGACCTACTGGAAGCTCCAGGAGGATTGGCTACATCGGGGGGGGGGGGGGGGTTGGGCCTAATATGCAAAGGAGGTCCTGCTAGAATTCCTTACAGGGCTCTTCGTACAGGGCCTACTGAGAGCTCCAGGAGGATTGGCTGCATCGGGGGGGTGGGGCCTAATATGCAAAGGAGGTCCTGCTACAAAAAAAGAGCCCAGCCTCAGTTTTAGCTCCCCTCCATTATCGCCCTGACCTGGATGGCCCAAGCTAGTCCAATCTGGTCAACTCTCCAAAACTAAGCAGGGTCAGCTCTGGGTAGGACATGGATGAGAGGACCACCGAGGAAGTCCAGGGTTTCTACGCAGAGGCAGGCAACGACAAACCCCCTCTGAAGACCCCTTGGAAGCCCTGTGCCAGGGGTGTCAAAGTCATTTGTGATGAGGGCCAGATTGGACAGAAATGAGACCTTGTTGGGCCAGGCTGTGTTGAGTCGGACCATGTGTGGTGTACCGATTTAAGATTAGGTAGGTATAAACTTTATAAAGGACACAAACACAATTAAAGGGTTTTTTTAAGGGAGGAGCCTCAGCCAATGGAGAAAATAGAGGTTTTGCTCTGTAGCTCTGCTGTGCGATTGAGCAAGCCTGGCAAAGCAAGCTGTGATGCAGAAGGTAGCAAGAGAGAGGGAGAAGGAAGCACATGACAGCCAGTTGCTCGGGGGCCTGATAGGAATCCTCCGGGGTGCATGTTTTATCTCCTCCTATTCCCTGGGCAGTGCGTATGATTCTCTCCTCCTCCCTTTTGACCTCACAACAGCCTTTTGAGGTAGTGCGAAACTTCTAGAGCACCCTTCCCTCCACAATCCCATTTGTCCATAAGTCTTTTCAGGACAATCCTATGATGAGGAAAGCAAAGGGGAACCACCTCTGCTTCTTTCTTGCCTTGAAAATCCCTTGCTGGGGTCAGTTCTTGCATGGAAGACCACCAAGGAAGGCTCTGCAGAAAAAGGCAATGGCCAACCACCTCTGCTTCTCACTTGCCTTGAAAGCCCATTGCTGGGATCAGTTCTCGATGGGAGACCACCAAGGAAGGCTCTGCAGAGGAAGGCAATGGCCAGCCACCTCTGCTTCTCACTTGCCTTTAAAGACTCTTGCAGGGGTAGGTACTTGGATGGGAGACCACCAAGGAAGGCTCTGCAGAGGAAGGCAATGGCCAACCACCTCTGCTTCTCACTTGCCTTGAAAGCCCATTGCTGGGATCAGTTCTTGATGGGAGACCTCCAAGGAAGGCTCTGCAGAGAAAGGCAATGGCCAGCCACCTCTGCTTCTCACTTGCCTTGAAAGCCCATTGCTGGGGCTCCCATAAGTCTTGGATGGGAGACCACCAAGGAAGGCTCTGCAGAGGAAGGCAATGGCCAACCACCTCTGCTTCTCACTTGCCTTGAAAGCCAATTGCTGGGATCAGTTCTTGGATGAGAGACCACCAAGGAAGGCTCTGCAGAGGAAGGCAATGGCCGACCACCTCTGCTTCTCACTTGCCTTGAAAGCCCCTTGCTGGGGTCAGTTCTTGGATGAGAGACCACCAAGGAAGGCTCTGCAGAGGAAGGCAATGGCCGACCACCTCTGCTTCTCACTTGCTTTGAAAGCCCATTGCTGGGATCAGTTCTTGGATGAGAGACCACCAAGGAAGGCTCTGCAGAGGAAGGCAATGGCCAACCACCTCTACTTCTCACTTGCCTTGAAAGCCCATTGCTGGGATCAGTTCTTGATGGGAGACCACCAAGGAAGGCTCTGCAGAGGAAGGCAATGGCCAGCCACCTCTGCTTCTCACTTGCCTTTAAAGACTCTTGCAGGGGTAGGTACTTGGATGGGAGACCACCAAGGAAGGCTCTGCAGAGGAAGGCAATGGCCGACCACCTCTGCTTCTCACTTGCCTTGAAAGCCCATTGCTGGGATCAGTTCTTGATGGGAGACCACCAAGGAAGGCTCTGCAGAGGAAGGCAATGGCCGACCACCTCTGCTTCTCACTTGCCTTGAAAGCCCCTTGCTGGGGTAGGTACTTGGATGGGAGACCACCAAGGAAGACTCTGCAGAGGAAGGCAATGGCAAGCCACCTCTGTTCTCACTGGCCTTGGAAGCCCCTTGCTGGAGCGGCTGAACGTTGGCTGTGACTTGACGCTTGTTTACACCCCACCCACCTGCACATACCCAGCTCCGCAGAGTTTCTCCCATTGATTTCAGTGGTCAGCATAAAGTCTCAGTGCGCGAGTGGGAAAAGCGACCACAGGTGCGGAGGGAAAGGTCGAGTGGAAGCCGGGGGGGGGGGGGTGAGTGTGAAAAAAAAAAGAACTGACAGGCGCTTAAAAATGAAAACTGGGGGAGGGGAGGCTCAAGCGTTGGCCTGGCAAGGGTGGTTTTGAATGAAGGAGCTGAAAGGTGCTAGACGCAGCCAGCCAGGCTGCTGACAAGAGCAGCTGGAATTTGTCAGTCACATCCGTGGCGCAAATTGAAGTTCCCTTGTTTGGGTTTTTTAAATGCTGTTGGTTCCTGCAAAGCCTAGAAGAGCAGGCCAGTTCTCCTTTATTTCTCACCCAAGGCAGTAGGGTTGCCAAGTCCAATTTAAGAAATATCTGGGGACTTTGGGGGTGGAGCCAGGAGACATTAAGGGTGCAGCCAAGATCAAGGCTATGACAAGCATAATTGAACTCCAAAGGGAGTTCTGGCCATCACATTTAAAGGGACGGCACACCTTTTCAATGCCTTCCTTCCGTAGGAAATAATGAAGGATAGGGGAATCTTCTTTTGGGGCTCATAGAATTGGACCCCCTGGTCCAATCGTTTTGAAATTTGGGGGATATTTTGGGAGAGGCACTAGATGCTGTACTGAAAATTTGGTGCCTCTACCTCAAAAAACAGCCCCCCGCCCCAGAGCCCCAGATACCCGAGGATCAATTCTCCATGATTTTCTATGGGAATAAATCTCCATAGGGAGTAACAGAGTTCCCAGCAGACATTTCCCTCCCCTCCCCCCGCTTTCTGATGACCCTGAAGCGGGGGGAGGCCCTCCAAACCGGGGGATCCCCTGCCCCCACCTGGGGATTGGCAACCCTACAAGGCAGTGCTCGGATTCCCCCCCCAACCCCCCCCTTTCATTCTGTTTTTGCTTTGCCCCTCAAATCGCCTTTTGCCTCCTGGAATGCTGTAGGTCGGCCTCTGCTGCTCCCAACGGCTTTGCCAGGTTCGTTTTCTGCCATCTGTTTTACCCATCCGGTCTTCTTTGGCATGATAACCTCCGGCAGCCGGGCTGGCCGGGCTGGGAGGCTGAGCTGGCTCTGGGGGAGACTTCCTCTAGCGGAGGCCTCCTTCCCTCTGGAGGAATGCAGGGCTAACAAAGCCTCGACTGTCTGTGGCAGGTAATCCTTCAGAGAAAAGCCCAGCGGTTGGGGGCGGGGGCGGGGGTTGGGGTTGGTCAGATCTGTTTTTCTGCCCAGAACAGAACGTTTGAGCCTTTCCAAGGCCTCTGGACCCAGAGAAGCCGCAGCCAGGAGGTGACAAGCCAAATTCAAATAGCGGAAGGCTCACCTATGACCCTAAACCGGCCGTGTCAAACTCATTTGTTATGAGGGCCGGATCTGACCTAAATGAGACCTTGTATGGCTGGGCCGGGCTATGTGGATGCCTATTTAAGATTAGGTAGCAGTAGGGTTGCCAAGTCTAATTCATGAAATATCTGGGGACTTTGGGGGTGGAGCCAGGAGCAAGGGTGTAACAAGTATAATTGAACTCCAAAGGGAGTTCTGGCCATCACATTTCAAGGGACAGCACACCTTTTCAATGCCTTCCTTCCATAGGAAATAATGGATAGGGGCACCTTCTTTGGGGGCCCATAGAATTGGACCCCCTGGTCCAATCTTTTTGAAACTTAGGGAGTATATTGGGGAGAGTCACTGGATGCTATACTGAAAATCTGGTGCCTCAACCTCAAAAAACAGGGCCCCCAGAGCCCCAGATATCCGCAGATCAATTCTCCCTTATTTTCTATGGGAATAAGCCTCCTTAGGGAATCATGAGTTCCCAGCAGACATTTCCCTCCCCTCACCCCCGCTTTCTGATTACCCTGAAGCGGGGGGAGGGTCTCCAAACCGGGGGATCTCCTGCCTCCACCTGGGGATTGGCAACCCTAGGTAGCAGAGCTTGCTGGAGGAAAGCGTAGATGACTGGGGAAGGCAATGGCAAACCACCCCGTAAGAAGTCTGCCGTGAAAACGTTGTGAAAGCAGCGTCACCCAAGAGTCAGAAATGACTGGTGCTTGCACAGGGGACTACTTTTACCTTTATAGGAGAGCCCTGTGGCGCAGAGTGGTAAAGCTGCAGTACTGCAGTCGGAGCCCTCTGCTCATGACCGGCGTTCGATCCCAGTGGAAGCTGGTTCATGTAACTGGCTCCAGGTTGACTCAGCCTTCCATCCTTCCGATTTTACGGTTTATGCAATTTTGCATGGGATAGAGAAGGCAGAGAAAGAAGTACTTTTCTCCCTTTCTCACAATACAAGAACTCGTGGGCATTCAATGAAATTGTTGGTCAGATTAGAACGGATAAACGGAAGTCCTTCTTCGCCCAAAGGGTGATAAAAAATTGAATTCAATGCCACAGGAGGTGGTGGCAGCTACAGACATAGCCAGCTTCAAGAGGGGGCTGGATAAACATCTGGAGCAGAGGTTCATCAGTAGCTATTAGTCACAGGGTATTGTTGGAACTCTCTGTCTGGGGCAGTGATGCTCTGTATTCTTGGGGGGGGGGGGAACAGTGGGAGGACTTCTAGTGTCCTGGCCCCATTGATGGACCTCCTGATGGCACTTGGTTTTTTTGGCCACCATGTGACACAGAGTGCTGGACTGGATGGGCTATTGCCTTATCCAACATGACTTCTCTTAAAAACATAAGAGAAGCCATGTTGGATCAGGCCAATGGCCCATCCAGTCCAACACTCTGTGTCACATGGTGGCAAAAAAACCCAAGTGCCATCAGGAGGCCCATCAGTGGGGCCAGGACACTAGAAGTCCTCCCCCTGTGCCATATGTTCTTATAACTTCCTTGGTGGTCTCCCACCCAAGTACTTTTCAGAGATGACCCTGCCTAGATTCTGAGATCTGGTAAGAATGAGCTACTCCGTGTCGTCCAGGTAGGGTTGCCAAGTCCAATTCAAGAAATATTTGGGGACTTTGGAGGTGGAGCCAGGAGATTTTGGGGGTGGAGACAGTAGGGGTGGAGCCAAGATCAAGGCTGTGACAAGCATAATTGAACTCCAAAGGGAGCTCTGGCCATCACATTTAAAGGGACGGCACACCTTTTCAGTGCCTTCCTTCCATAGAAAATAAGGAAGGATAGGGCCACCTTCTTTTGGGGCTCATAGAATTGGGCCCCCTGGTCCAATCTTTTTGAAACTTGGGGGGTATTTTGGGGAGAGGCACTAGATAATATATTGAAAATTTGGTGCCTCTACCCCAAAAAACAGCCCCCCCCAGAGCCCCAGATACCCGCAGATCAATTCTCCATGATTTTCTATGGGAATAAATCTCCATAGGGAATAACAGAGTTCCCAGCAGACACTTCCCTCCCCCCCCCCCCCCGCTTTCTGATGACCCTGAAGCAGGGGGAAGGCCTCCAAACCGGGGGATCCCCTGCCCCCACCTGGGGATTGGCAACCCTACGTCCAGGTCAGGTCAATGTCAAAAGCTATTTTGTTGTCTCTTGGCACATGTAGGTGGTCTCTGTCAGAAGCAGTGTTCCCTCTAAGCTGAGTTAGCGTGAGCCAGCTCACAGGTTTTTAGCCTCCGGCTCACTTGTATTTGTCTCAGCTCAGGAGAAAAACGGCCCCCAGAGCAAGCTCATTTGCACA
Organism: Heteronotia binoei; assembly: GCF_032191835.1. Classification (NCBI taxonomy): domain Eukaryota; kingdom Metazoa; phylum Chordata; class Lepidosauria; order Squamata; family Gekkonidae; genus Heteronotia; species Heteronotia binoei. Next base: position 66,943,806 of record NC_083236.1, on the reverse strand, counting down.
GTAGGCCACAACTTTAATGCCAGTAGTTCAAGAAGCAGCATTTTTTCTCACAAGTCTCCGCAGCTTAGAGGGAGCATTGGTCAGAAAATGTCTACGTTTGTATTCTTAACAGAAAGGGGCATTGAGAAATTCCTGGTGCTCAGGCCTCAGCATTCCAGACCCAGGATGTATCCTTGACTATTGCAGATATCGCTGCCTCAGCCTTCGAGTTGTGAAAGAGGCTGAAAACTGCGTGTCCTGGGAGAAGGAAGAAAAAGAAAGCAGCCGTGATTTATGGTGTGTTTGACGGAATCCTTCTGGAATAGCTGGAATTCTGCAGCCGCCAGGACTCCAAAGGGTAAGCCCTGTGGAATGTGTGTGTGTGTTGTGGGGTGAGGGTTTTGATCTCTGTAACCACATTTCCCAATCCTAAACGGAGGAAGCCAAGGGAGGCTTTACCCAGAAGTGGCCCCCCGCTGCTTCTTAGAGCTCTTTGTCGCATGCAAAGCTAAGCAGATGTGGGTCATGCCGTCAACAGGGACAGCATCACTCCAGGTGAGCGTGCCTTTCGGGTCATTCAGTAGAAATTTCAGGGCGGGGACTGCAGTATATCAAGGACCTCCACCCCGCTTAGGAACCTGCCCAAGCACCAGGATTGTCATCTGAGGCCCCAATGCTCTTGGAGGCAGGAAGGGCAGAGCCTTCTATGTGGTAGTCCCTTCTTGGTAGCATTCTGTGCCCCTGCCAGGGCTTTTTTTGAGCAGGAACGCAGTTCCGGCTGGCTCGGCACCAGGGGGTATGGCCTAATATGCCAATGGATTCCTGCTGGGCTTTTCTACAAAAAAGCCCTGTGTGAAACAATGGTGACAACAGGGGGGTGTAGCCTAATATGCAAATGAGTTCCTGCTGGCCTTTTCAGGGGCCAAGCACAAACAGCAGGGCTTTTTTTCTTAGCAGGGACGCACAGGAATGCAGTTCCGGCTGGTTGGGTGTCGGGGGTGTGGCCTAATATGCAAATGAGTCCCGGCTGGGCTTTTTCTACCAAAAAAAGCCCCGACAAACCGATTTGTTCTCTCAGACTTACGGTGGTTAGTTTTGTTGGACAGGGGACTGTTTGGCTCTGCTTTTCGGTTTGTGGTTTTTCTTAGGTTTGCATTAGTGCTTTTTAAATGGTTTTATTGCTGCATTTTATTACCGACGTTCCATTAGCGCCCGATATACTCTGTCAATGTCCATGCTGTACCGAAGACTGAATGCTGTGCGGGTGGGGGATGTGTAAACAGTGCAACTTAGTAATGAAAGTATCACGGTATTTGGGAACAAAGCATTTAGGGTCGCCAGCCTCCAGGTGGAGCCTGGAGATCTCCGGCTTTTACAAGTGATCTGTTGGCAGAGGTCAGCTCCCCTGGAGAAAATGGCTGCTTTGAAGGGTGGAGGCTGCTTTGAAGGGTGCCTATGGCATTGGGGCATGGTGAGGCCCCTCCCCTCCCCAAACCCCGCCCTCTCCTGGATCCACCTCCAAAATCTCCAGGTATTTTCCAACACAAACCTGGCAACCTTAATTGCAGTTCTGGGAAATCTCCATCCCCCACCTGAAGGATGGCAGTCTTAGCAGGAAGTCTCTTTTTTATTCAGCTGGGGCTTTTCTCCTGCTCTCTAAATAGGGTTGCCAGCCTCCAGGTGAGGCCTGGAGATCTCCCACTTTGACAACTGATCTCCAACTGGCAGAGATCAGCTCCCCTGGAGAAAATGGCTGCTTGGGAGGGTGGAGCCTATGGCATTGCACCATGCTGAGGCCCCTCCCCTCCCCAAACCCCGCCTTCACCGGGCTCCACCCCCAAAGTCTCCAGGTCTTTTCCATCACAGACCTGGCAACCCTAATTCTTATCCAATATATCAGGGGTGGCCAACGGTAGCTCTCCAGATGCTTTTTGCCTACATCTCCCATCAGCCCCAGCCATTGGCCATGCTCGCTGGGGCTGTTGGGAGTTGGAGGCAAAAAAACATCTGGAGAGCTACCGTTGGCCATCCGTGCAATATATGGAGATCAGATTCCCCGCCCCCCCTCAAGTCATGGCCAGTGTATGGCTACCCCAAAGAGCTTTCAAGGCAAGAGACAAAGAGAAGAGGTTTGCCATTGCTTGCCTCTGCATAGTGTCCCTAAACTTCCCTACAGGTTTCCCACCCAAGTCTTCACCAGGACCAACCCTTCTTAGCTTCCATGATCTGGTGAGATCAGGCCAGCCTGAGCCAGTCAGTTCAGAGGAGAGATGAACAGAGGTGGTAGGACTGCCAAGCTTCTGCTGGGGGGGGGGTCCCCACCCCCGAAGATCCCCATTGCCGTGTGCCATCCCTGACACGATGACGTCACTCGCAAGTGATGTTATCGTGCTGGGGACGCTCTAGGACTCGTGGTACCATAGAGTTTTTATTGCGAGTCCTAGAGCGAGTCCTAGAGCGTCCCCGGTGCATTGTCCCCAGTGTGATGGTGTCACTTCCAGGTGACATTGCCTGCTGACCCTGCTCCCCTTCTGAGCCTGAGCCATCCCGGTCAAGGGGCAAATTCGACTAAAGGCACCCCAATGCCCACTCCAGCCGTTCCACGCTCCTGCGGAAGGTCTCGTTTTTCACTGACAGCTCCTGCCTCGAAGGGAAGGTTTGGCTGACTTTTGAAAATTGCCCAGCCAAGGAAGCTGGCTCCCAAGGATATCTCAGCAGATACAGTTCCTTCTGCCGCGCTCAGCACATAAGACTCTCCGGTGTGTCCAAGCTGAAATCGATTCAGCCGGGAAGCAATTGCAAACGGACTGTGCTTTCCCCCCACCAGCAGTTCCCTCCGCCTCCCTGTTCTGCTTTCTTGGGCTGGGGACCAGCGGTTTTGCTGATCAGGAGATGCTGACGCCCGGATATTCAGGATATGGTCTCCTCGGAGCTAGGTAGGATCGGGCTGGGAGTAGAAGCACTGTGGAGCTAAGCATTTAGGCTTCCCCCTTGTACAGCACAAGACCTGTTGGGAAATGCAGTAGAAGGAACTGGGATGGATGGAGAGGGAGACGACCCAGGGGAATTGCATAGCAAAGTTGTAGAAGGGAGCAAGGAAAAAGAAAGGTCCCCTGTGCAAGCACCAGTCGTTTCCGACTCTGGGGTGTCGTTGCTTTCACAACATTTTCATGGCAGACTTTTAACGGGGTGGTTTGCCATTGCCTTCCCCAGTCATCTACCCTTTCCCCCCAGCAAGCTGGGCCTCGTTTGACCGGCCTCGGAAGGATGGAAGGCTGAGTCAACCTCGAGCCGGCTACCTGAAAACCCAGCTTGCACCGGGGATCGAACTCAGGTCGTGAGCAGAGCTTAGAACTGCACTACTGCAGCTTTAACACTCTGCGCTACAGGGCTCTTGGAAGGGAGCAAAGCAGGGAATAAATATCTCAATAAATAATAGTTAAGAAACTCGCTTCCAGGCAGAGGTTAACATGCAGCATACCTGTACGGGAGAGGGCCATCTCATCTCCTATCCAAGTACTTACCGCAGTCAGTCCTGCTTAGCTTCCAAGATCTGAGGAGACTGAACTTGCCTGGGCTATCCAGGTTAGGGCCACGTGAAGCTGGTACCATAGAGCTTCCCTCCCAAATTGCTAGAGCATCCAGGAAAACCATAGAGTTATATCATTGCGCTGCACATGCAAAAAAAAGTCCCCTGTCAGAGGCTGGGAGGGACTTGGCAACTCTAAATAAATGTCAGATGTTTGAGAGAAGGGAGGAAGGAAGGAAGGAAGGAAGGAAGGAAGGAAGGAAGGAAGGAAGGAAGGAAGGAAGGAAGGAAGGAAGGAAGGAAGGAAGGAAGGAAGGAAGGAAGGAAGGAAGGAAGGAAGGAAGGAAGGAAGGAAGGAAGGAAAATAAATTGTGGGGGAGAGATGGAGAGAAAGCAATTTTAACTTTTTAAATGCATTCTCCAAGCCACCAGCTGACTTGACTTGGAGGAGTGATTTAAAGACACAAATACCAATGACGGGGTGGCGGGAGCGTCCAGAGCCAAACAATATGTGCGAAAGAACCACATGTGGCTCCCGAGCTGCGGTTTGGCCACCCCTGGTCTTGAAGATGCTACTGGACTCCTCGCTAAAAGGCAGATGGATAATACAACAGGTTCTCGTAACTGAGGGTGGTTCTCTTCCTCTTGAAAATCCAACGGCTCTCTAGGGCGGCCCACTCCAGGCTGGGAAATTCCTGAAGATTTGGAAGGGGTGGGGGACAATTTTCCGCTTGGAAGAATACTGTGCTTGTACATAGCGTTGCTTTCTGAAAGTGGTTTGAAAATGTGCAAATTGTGGAATTATCCCCTCCATGAGGAGGACGGTTGGAATGAGCTAATCAGCTAGCAAGCTTCGTCAGAGGTAACCTGCACTCCAAAGGGATCTGCCGAGGCTGGGGGAGTGGGTGTCAACAAGGCAAATGAGGTTCAATGTGGCCAAATGCAAGGTAATGCACATTGAGGCAAAAATTCTAACTATAAAGACAAGTTGATGGGGGTGTGAACTGGTGGAGATTGACCAAGAGAGAGATCTTGGGGTCGTGGTAGAGAACTCACTGAAAATGTCAAGACAGTATGCGACTGCAATAAAAAAGGCCAACGCCATGCTGGGAATTATTAGGAAGGGAATTGAAAACAAATCAGCCAGTATCATAATGCCCTTGTATAAATCGATGGTGAGGTCTCATTTGGAATACTGTGTGCAGTTCTGGTCAGCGCACCTCAAAAAGGATATTATAGCATTGGGAAAAGTGCAGAAAAGGGCAACTAGAATGATTAAAGGGTTGGAACACTTTACCTATGAAGAAAGGTTAAAATGCTCCGGGATCTTTAGCATGGAGAAACGTCAACTGTGGGGTGACATGATAGAGATCTACAAGATTATGCATGGGATAGAAAAGGTAGAGAAAGAAGTACTTTTCTCCCCTTCTCACAATACGAGAACTCGTGGGCACTCAATGAAATTGCTGAACAGTCGGGTTAGAATGGATAAAAGGGACTCCTTCTTCACCCAAAGGGTGATTAACATGTGGAATTCACTGCCACAGGAGGTGGCAGTGGCTGCAAGCGTAGACAGCTTCAAAAGGGGGTTGGAGCAACATCTGGAGCAGAGGTCCATCATTGGCTATTAGTCACAGCGTATTGTTGGAGCTCTGTGTCTGGGGCAAGTGATGCTCTGTTTTCTTGGTACTTGGGGGGGGGGGGCGGTCACAGTGGGAGGGCTTCCTGGCCCCACTGAAGGACCACCTGATGGCACCTGGGTTTTTTGGCCACTGTGTGACACAGAGTGTTGGACTGGATGGGCCACTGGCCTGATCCAACATGACTTCTCTTATGTTCTTATGTGACACAGAGTGTTGGACTGGAGGGGCCATTGGCCTGATCCAGCATGGCTTCTCTTATGTTCTTATGTGGCACAGAGTGTTGGACTAGATGGGCCACTGGCCTGATCCGACATGACTTCTCTTATGTTGAACATATGAACATATGAAGCTGCCTTATACTGAATCAGACCTTTGGTCCATCGAAGTCAGTATTGTCTTCTCAGACTGGCAGCGACTCTCCAGGGTCTCAAGCTGAGGTTTTTCACACCTATTTGCCTGGACCCTTTTTTGGAGATGCCAGGGACTGAACCTGGGACCTTCTGCTTCCCAAGCAGATGCTCTACCACTGAGCCACCGTCCCTCCCTTCTTCTGTGACACAGAGTGTTGGACTGGATGGGCCATTGGCCTGATCCGACATGGCTTCTCTTATGTTCTTCTGTGACACAGAGTGCTGGACTGGATGGGCCATTGGCCTGATCCGACATGACTTCTCTTATGTTCTTCTGTGACACAGAGTGTTGGACTGGATGGGCCATTGGCCTGATCCGACATGGCTTCTCTTATGTTCTTATGTGACACAGAGTGTTGGACTGGATGGGCCATTGGCTTGATCCTACGTGGCTTCTCTTATGTTCTTCTGTGGCACAGAGTGTTGGACTGGAGGGGCCATTGGCCGGATCCTACATGGCTTCTCTTATGTTCTTAGAGACTGTCACCTTTTGAAATTATTGGTATACTTACCTGGCAAGAGTTGTTGACTAAAAATTGCATATTTATAATTTGGGTGCTGATAATTTTTCATGGTCTGTATATTTATTGTAGGCTCCTTTCCGTGGTTCTCTTCTTGATTTGCAGATCCCACCTGGAGGTTGGCAACACTCTCAATCCCTTTTCTCATTGTTCATCACCTCCTGAAGTCTCCTTTTTCTCATTTCCCCCGTTTGTGCAATGCTGATTGTAGCCTCCTCTGGGCAGGGACCTCGAGGGGGAGGGATTGCTGCTGCTTTTACTTTGTGCATTGACACAGTTGGTATTAAGATTTGTACTTCTCCAGACATTGCTAGAGCAAATCCTCACGAAAGCAAAGCAATGCCTTTGAAATAGTTACTCACCCTTTGCGCATAGTTAGGAAAAATGAGCAACATGTCTGAGTAGGGTTGCCAAGTTCAATTCAAGAAATATCTGGGGACTTTGGGGGTGGAGCCAGGATCCTTTGGGGGTGGAGCCAGGAGACTTTGGGGGTGGAGCCAGGAGCAAGGCTGTGATAAGCATAACTGAACTCCAAAGGGAGTTCTGGCCATCATATTTAAAGGGATCGCACACCTTTTTAAATCTGGGGAGGGACGGTGGCTCAGTAGTAGAGCATCTGCTTGGGAAGCAGAAGGTCCCAGGTTCAGTCCCCGGCATCTCCAAAAAAGGGTCCAGGCAAATAGGTGTGAAAAACCTCAGCTTGAGACCCTGGAGAGCCGCTGCCAGTCTGAGAAGACAATACTGACTTTGATGGACCAAGGGTCTGATTCAGTATAAGGCAGCTTCATATGTTCATATGTTCTCCCCTTCCATAGGAAATAATGAAGGATAGGGTCACCTTCTTTTGGGGCTCACAGAACTGGACCCCCTGGTCCAATCTTTTTGAAACTTGGGGAGTATTTTGGGGAGAGGCACAGGATGCTGTGCTGAAAATTTGGTGCGTCTACCTCAAAAAACAGCTCCCCCAGAGCCCCAGATACCTGCTGATCAATTCTCCATTATTATAGGAATAAGTTTCCATAGAGAATAATAGCGTTCCCAGCAGCCATTTCCCTCCGCTCCCCCCCACCCCCGCTTTCTGATGACCCTGAAGTGTGGGGGGGAGGACCTCCAAATCGGGGGATCCCCTGCCCCCACCAGGAGATTGGCAACCCTATGTCTGAGTAAGTTATTCAAATGGATTTGCAGCACGGGTGGTATCTGGGTCCTCTGAACACCCGATTCACAAAAAGCGTTGCTGCCCTGGAACGAGTGACCGGACAAGATGGCGGCGGAACATTTCTTAAAAGCAATTGGATGGATTAATACGTTTTGCCGAAATCAGCTCTGGCTCCGCAGTTGTGCGAACAGGTTTAAAAGACCGTGGAGGATACCAGAGCTCACTTCTACGCAAGAGTGATTGGCTTAAGAAGTTTTTAGTGCCGGGACTGGCAGGGAATAAATTAGCTGGTGGTTCCGTTTACAAGAAGGGTCTGGTCGAATAACAGAGAGCTGATGTTTAAAAGAAAACTCCCGCGGCAGTCCTGCCTCCCCGTTATGTGTATGCTGGGACTTTGCTCTTCTGCCTTTGAATGCCTCCAGTGGAGCAAACCACCTTCCCGATTCAGGGTTGCCAACTCTGGGTGGTCAAAATCCTGGCGATTCGGGGGACGGAGGATCCAGAGGAGAGAGGGGTTTGGGGGGAGACCTCAGCAGGGTATACTCCATCGATTCAACTCTCCAAAGCAGCCGTTTTCTCCACGGGAACTGATCTCTGTAGTCTGGAGATCAATTGCAATTCTGGAAGACCTCCAGGCCCCACCTGGAGGATGGCAACACCAGACTGGTAAATGTTGAGGTGTGGCATGTTTTATTGTGTGCAGGGCTGGAATTCTAGCGGGTGCATATTAGGCCACACACGTCTGATGTAGCCAATCCTCCGAGAGTTTACAGGAATCTTCGTACAGGGCCAACTGTGAGATCCAGGAGGATTGGCTACATCAGGGGTGTGTGGCCTAATATGCAAAAGGAGTTCCTGCTACAAAAAAAGCCCTGTCAGAAGGGGGGGGAGAGTGTAGATGACTGGGGAAGGCAATGGCAAACCACCCTGTAAAATGTCTGCCATGAAAAGACCATGATGCGATGTCAACCCAGAGTTGGAAACGACTGGTGCTTGCACAGGGGACTACCTTTACCTTTTTAAAGGGGTCAGCAGGTTAGTCTGTTCTGACAGTCTTGTGACACAAAGACCCATGAAGCTGCCTCTCCATCTGACCCCCTTAGTCCACTCTGGTTAGTCTTGTCTACTCAGACTGGGGGGAGTCTCAGGCTGAGGTCTTTCCCATCACCTCCTGCCTGGTCCTCTTTAACTGGAGATGCCAGGGATTGAACCTGGGACCTCCTGCATGCCGTGGATGTTCAGCCACTGAACCACAGCTTCTCCTCAGTATGAACACATGAAGTTCCCCCGTTAGGAATCAGACCCTTGGTCTACCAAGACCTGCCTTGTTCACTCAGATTGGCAGTCGCTCTCCAAGGTTTCAGGCTGACGTCTTTCACATCATCTCTTGCCTGGTCCTTTTAACTGGAGATTGGGGTGGGATTTCTGCATGCCAAGGAGATGCTCTACCACTGAGCTGCGGCTCCTCCTCAGGACTGAAAGATCTGTGCAATGCCTCAGTCACCTGCTGGTGTGGACTCTGGCTCCTGAAATTGTGGCTACTGGCCCAACAAACGTGTGTGTCTTTTTTAAATTACTGAGAGGCTCTGTTCTTCTAGGTCAGGAATGGCCAAACTTGCTTAATGTAAGAGCCACATAGAATAAATGCCAGATGTCTGAGAGCTGCAAGACATGAATGGCAGATGTTTGAGAGCTGCAAGATGGATGGAAGGAAGGAAGGAAGGAAGGAAGGAAGGAAGGAAGGAAGGAAGGAAGGAAGGAAGGAAGGAAGGAAGGAAGGAAGGAATATAGATGGGAGGAGGGAGGGGTGGGTGGAGAGAAAGCAACTTTAACTTTAAATGCATTCTCCATGCTGTTAGCTGGCTTGGCTCGGAAAAGAGATTTAAAGAGAGAAATGCTTTCTCCAAGCCAGGGGACTTTGAGAGCCACACGATACGTGTGAAAGAGCCACGTGTGGCTCCTGAGCCACAGTTTGGCCACCCCTGTTCTAGGTGCTGTTTGGTTTTGATGGTGGCTAAATAAAAGGCCTGTGATCAAAAGGTCTGCATCATCCTTAACAATTTCCTAGTGGCTAAACTGGGTTCAGGCTCCAGAAAATAGCTGGCAGAACTGCACTACCAGTCCTGGAGAGCCAGTTTGGACTCTCATCTGGGAGAACCGGGTTTATTTATTTATTACTTTAAATTTCTATCCCGCCTTCTCCGCAAGCGGACTCAGGGCGGCTGACAACATTCATATTCACAAGTTAAAACCAGTAAAAACCAATAAACATAATTACAATTTAAGATTTTAGAAACATTTCGTGGTGCTGTATCACTGCAATACAGGTGAGTTCTTTTCTGACAGTGATCACCTAGTACTCTATGTGATGTCGGGTGGCGGCTCTCTCCTGGCTAGATAACAAAGGCCTGTCGGAACAGTTCGGTCCTGCAGGCCCTGTGGAAAGTAGAAAGATCCCGCAGAGCCCTTATGGCCTCCGGGAGAGCATTCCACAGTTCTGGTGCTGCCACCGAGAAGGCCCTAGCTCACGTCAAACGCAACCTAGTCTTCTTTGGTCCAGGGATGGACAATAGATTTTTTGTCCCTGAACGCAGTGCTCGTTGGGGAACATGTGGAGAAAGGCGGTCCTGCAGATAGGCCCCTGACCATAAAGGGGTTTAAAGGTCAATACCAAGACCTTGAAACGGACTCGGAACACAATAGGTAGCCAGTGCAGCTCTCTCAGCACTGGTCGAATGTGCTCCCATTGGGTTTGATGCCCACTCCTCCATTTGCAGCTGCTGGATGGCCTTGGGTCAGCCATAGCTCTCGCAGAGTTGTCCTTGAAAGGGCAGCTGCTGTGAGAGCCCTCTCAGCCCCACCCACCTCACAGGGTGTCTGTTGCGGGGGGAGAAGACATAGGAGATTGCAAGCCGCTCTGAGTCTCTGATTCAGAGAGAAGGGTGGGGTTTAAAACTGCGGTTGTCTTCTTCTTCTTCCAGGGAGTCAAGTCTGCCCCAATAGGTGAGCAACCAAGAGGCTGGTTGTGAGGTGATCTGAGAGCCGCACCAGAAGGCTCCACTTGAGCTGGGCTCGCTTCCGCAGTTCCCTCCTTTGGAAGGATTCTCTCCTCCTGCCTCATTCTGTTCCTGCGTGCCCACACTGAAAGCACATGGGATTTGCCCTCTTTCCAGAGAGAGAAAGAGAAGGGGGGAGGGATACGACCAGGCCTCAGATTCAGTGGGAGCTCACAGGAGCGCAGCTCCTGAGCCTTTCTGAGAGTTCCACTTCCTCCTTCTGAGAGTTCCACCTCCTCCTTCTGAGAGTTCCACCTCCTTGTCCATTGAATAGTAGGTGCAGCTGCATAACAATCCCTGGATGAGCCCCGCCACCTATTTTTCTACAAAACGACCCCCGGATACGACTGGTGTTCATTTGCATGCGTTAGTTCATTGAAATGTATGCAAATGTAAAATGGCTCCGCGCCTCCCTTGGAGGGTGAGCTAAAAACACCATGAGCAGATGGTACGAAAATGAAAAGAGAGAGAGAGAGAGAGAGAAAGGAGGAAAACTCAAACAAAAAGGCTAGTTTGAAAGTGGCAGAGTGCCAGTTCTGGGAAGCATCCTCTGTGAAGAGCAACGCAGGGCGATCCTAGGCCGAGCTGCTACAGTCTAAGGCTGTGGAAATCAGTGGGTTTGTTACTGGAGTAACTCTGCACAGGACTGCCCTGATAGGGCACTGTGGCCTTTCGGAAGGCTGTTGAAGATGAGGAAAGAAAGGTTTCTCCATGTTTGGGCTGCTGAGTGACGGCTTTTTGATCGGCACGTGGCACGAGAGAAGCCAGGCGGCCTTGATAGAGATTTCCACAACAGGAGCTAAGCGGTTAGATTCCCCTGCCACCGGGAGGCAATTTATTTGCAAGGGACAAGCGTGTGAGAGATGGGGAGGAGAAAGCAGTCATGAATTTGTGAGTGGCAGGTGACAGGCCAGGCAAACAAAATGATGAGCTCAGGGGTGTCGAACTCATTTGATATGAGGGCTGGATCTGACGTAAACGAGCCAGGCCATGTGTGTGATTTATTGACAGTCCTTACCGGAATCGCATGGTCAGTGGTTTGAGCCTAAGACTTAGGGGAAAGCATGAAACGGCTGGGCATTGCAAGCTTTTGTACATAAGTTGCTTCATGTGCTGGTCATGGAATGGAGAAAAGGGAGAGAGGCTTGGCTCAGTAGCTCTGCTATGTGATGGAGAGAGTCTAGCAAAACAAGCTATCCCTCCCCCCTCCTCCCCAAGGGAGGAGCCTCAGCCAATGGATAAAATAGAGGCTTTGCTCTGTAGCTCCTGTGCAATTGAGCGAGCCTGGAAAAGCAAGTGGTGATGCAGAAGGAAGGAAGAGAGAGGAGGAAGCAGATGACAGTGAGTTGCTCGTGGGCCTGATAGGAGCCCTCTAGGGGTGTGAGCTGGCACTCGGGCCACATCTTTGACACCTCTGGTCTAGCTGAACTGGAACCACACTGGGAAAGTTTAGGCTGCTGCTTTGTGAAATCTCACGCAGGATCAGCATTTTTGGTGCCTACAAGCATGTGCTAGCTTTTTTATCTGTCGCCTTCTTTCCTGCAGGCTCTGTCAAGTCACATTCGACTTAGCATGACCTGAAAGGGTTTCCAGAGCAAGAGACAAACAGAGGTGGCTGGTCATTGCCTGCCTCTGCGTAGTGACCTTGGACTTCCTTGGTGGTCTCCCATCCAAGTATTACCCAGAGCTGACCCTCCTTAGATTCCAAGAGCTGATGAAGAAGATGAAGATGATATTGGATTTATATCCCGCCCTCCACTCCAAATCTCAGAGTCTCAGAGCGGCTCACAATTTCCTTTATCTTCCTCCCCCCACAACAGACACCCTGTGAGGTGGGAGGGGCTGAGGGAGCTCTCCCAGAAGCTGCCCTTTCAAGGACAGCTCTGCAAGAGCTATGGCTGACCCAAGGCCATTCCAGCAGCTGCAAGTGGAGGAGTGGGGAAGAAGAAGAAGAAGAAGAAGAAGAAGAAGAAGAAGAAGAAGAAGAAGAAGAAGAAGAAGAAGAAGAAGAAGAAGAAGAAAGAGAGAAGATATTGGATTTATATCCCGCCCTCCACTCCGAATCTCAGAGCAGCTCACAATCTCCTTTATCTTCTTCCCCCACAACAGACACCCTGTAGGGTGGGTGGGGCTGAGAGGGCTCTCACAGCAGCTGCCCTTTCAAGGACAGCTCTGCCAGAGCTATGGCTGACCCAAGGCCATTCCAGCAGCTGCAAGTGGAGGAGTGTGGAATCAAACCCGGTTCTCCCAGATAAGAGTCCGCGCACTTAACCGCTGCACCAAACTGGCTCAGTGGTGAGATCAGGCTAGCCTGTATATTATAGTGGCCCCAAATTGATTGTACAAGATATTACAGAAGAAGAAGAAGAAGAAGAAGAAGAAGAAGAAGAAGAAGAAGAAGAAGAAGAAGAAGAAGAAGAAGAAGAAGAAGAAGAAGAAGAAGAAGAAGAAGAAGAAGAAGAAGAAGAAGAAGAAGAAGAAGAAGAAGAAGAAGAAGAAGAAGAAGAAGAAGAAGAAGAAGAAGAAGAAGAAGAAGAAGAAGAAGAAGAAGAAGAAGAAGAAGAAGAAGAAGAAGAAGAAGAAGAAGAAGAAGATGATGATGATGATGATGATGATGATGATGATGATGATGATGATGATGATGATGATGATGATGATGATGATGATGATCAGGGCTTCCCCCCCTTTTAAGTAGGAACGCACAGGAACGCAGTTCCAGCTGGCTTGGCGTCAAGAGGTGTGGCCTAATATGCAAATAAGTTCCTGCTGGGCTTTTTTTGTAGAAAAATACTGGTGACATGAGAGGGTATGACTTTATATGCAAATGAGTTCCTGCAGGACTTTTTCTATAAAAAAAAGCTCTGATAATGATGATGATATTGGATTTATACCTTGCCTTCCATTCCAAACCTCAGAGTGGCTCACAATCTCCTTTATTTTCCTCCCCCACAACAGACACCCTGTGAGGTGGGTGGGGCTGAGAGAGCTCTGACAGAAGCTGCCCTTTCAAGGACAACTCATGCCAGAGCTATGGCTGACCCCAGGCCATTCCAGCAGCTGCAAGCAGAGGAGTGGGGAATCAAACCCGGTTCTCCCAGATAAGAGAGCTATGGGTGACCCAAGGCCATTCCAGCAGCTGCAAGTGGAGGAGTGGGGCATCAAACCCGGTTTTCCCACATAAGAGCCCACGCACTTAACCACTACACTAAACCAGAAATGCAAGTGCAGATACAACAAACCGGACAGTGCAAGCAGCTACCATGGCCTTCCCTTGCATTTCCACTTGCACAAAAGTTCCAGTGCATTTAGTGCGGGGTTTCACCCATTGCCTGCTGGCTGGTGCAGATTTCACTGGTGAATGATTGACGTTTTCAGCTCTGGTCTGTTGCTCTTCTCTAGTCCTGCAAGAAACCATTCGGGGTGTGGGGGTGCGCTGTGAGAGACACATAGGAAGGCTGTCTCTCTCTCTCCCTCCCCCCTCTCCTCCTCCTTTTCCATGCCTTTTCTGTCCAACTGCAGCAGCAGCTGTGAGATTCAGCACAGGCTGTTCAGGCGAGCCTTCTGCCAAAGACCACATGAGGCAGGAGCTCTGCACCTGCCACGGGAGAACATGCCAACAAGACCCAGGTGACCTTTCCATGACGGGTGAGTGATATTTTTACGGCCTGCTCTCCACATCTGCAAAAGCTTCTTTGAACAGCTGGGCCAGTTACTGTACTTGCAAGCTTGGAACTTGGAACATGGCAAATACCTTCTTCTGCCAACACAGAGGAAGGCCTTCTTGGAAGCCAGGGGGCTGCATTTCAAAGGCCAAAACCAGGTCGCCGCAGCGAAGGCAGACACCTCTTGCTTGTGCCCTGTTCAGTTTGGCTGGATACCTTGAATTGGAAGGATATCCAGCAGAAGTTTTGAGCTGGGAATCCAAAGCAAACTGGGGGGAATCGGCGGCAGAACACCTGCTTGGCATGCAGAAGGTCCCAGGTTTGATTCCCAGCATCTCCAATTGAAGGAGCAGGCAGTAGGTGATGTGGAAGACCTCTTGTTTGGGGAAGTGTAAAGGTAGCAGAGATAAAAACACAGCAAAGCAAACGTATTAGGTTTTATTTATTTATTTATTTCAATTTTTAGCCGGCCTTTTCCGTAGAACAGGCTTCAGGGTGGGTTACATCATAAGAACAATCAACGGTCAAAAACAATACAAGACCAATTTGAAATATATAAAACCGAAAACTACAGAGTGACAATAGAGACTAAAACGGCAGGTTCTGCCTCACAGACGTGGCCTCTTGTCCAGATCCAGCAGGTCTTATAGCACTGGGATGGAATGAGGGCGGGGGGGGGGGAGGCCGGTAACAAGTGACGCCCACTGCCTCAGCTGAAAGCGGAAAGCCTGGCAAAAGAGCTCTGTTTTACAGGCCCTGAAGAACTGGAGCAGATCCCACAGGGCCCGGATCTCCAGGCGGAGCTCGTTCCACCAGGCAGGGGCCAGGGCCAAAAAGGCCCTGTCCTTTGTCAAGGCCAGGTGGACATCTCTGGGGCCAGGTATCACCAGAAGTTGTTGGGTTGCTGACTGTAAAGCTTTACTTTCTTAATAAAGGGAGGGTTTACTGGGAGTTGAAAATTGTAAAAAAACAACAACAACAATACAGGAAAACATCCTGTCTAACCGCTCTGAGCCTAGACTTGTAAAACTCATGTGAGGAAAGACTAGAGATTCTCCAACAAAGGGGCATAAAATGAAACTCAGTCCTTGATCTCCAGTCCAACCCCAATGTATTGATTACCCGATCGGAGCATCCCAATGCTAGCTAATTATGCATCTTCTCACCTAGCTCTGGAGGCAAATACGTACAGGCTTATTCCATTGCTCTGTAACCTTCAGCTAGCTGAGACATCAGCAGGTATAAACAAACAGTTAATTATCTCATGATTTCAGGAAGGGGACTTGCAAGAACCCAACACCTCCGCCTGAGACCCTGGAGATCTGATTCATTATAAGGCAGTTTCTTGAGCTCTTGTGTGTATATCCCCCAAAATGTAACAGGGAATCTAGATTCAGAATTTCTTAGTTCAAATATTCAGGGCAGATTATGCGTGGGATGGAGAAAGTAGAGAAAGAAGTACTTCTCCGTTTCTCACAATACAAGAACTCGTGGGCATTCGATGAAATTGCTGAGCAGTCGGGTTAGAACGGATAAAAGGAAGTCCTTCTTCACCCAAAGGGTGATTAACATGTGGAATTCACTGCCACAGGAGGTGGCGGCGGCTACAAGCATAGCCAGCTTCAAGAGGGGGTTAGATAAAAATATGGAGCAGAGGTCCATCAGTGGCTATTAGCCACAGTGTGTATATGTATGTATGTGTGTGTGTGTGTGTGTGTGTGTATATATATATATAAAAAAAATTGGCCACTGTGTGACACAGAGTGTTGGACTGGATGGGCCATTGGCCTGATCCAACATGGCTTCTCTTATGTTCTTCTGTGACACAGAGTGTTGGACTGGATGGGCCATTGGCCTGATCCAACATGGCTTCTCTTATGTTCTTCTGTGACACAGAGTGTTGGACTGGATGGGCCATTGGCCTGATCCAACATGGCTTCTCTTATGTTCTTCTGTGACACAGAGTGTTGGACTGGGGGGGCCATTGGCCTGATCCAACATGGCTTCTCTTATGTCCTTCTGTGACACAGAGTGTTGGACTGGATGGGCCATTGGCCTGATCCAACATGGCTTCTCTTATGTTCTTCTGTGACACAGAGTGTTGGACTGGGGGGGCCATTGGCCTGATCCAACATGGCTTCTCTTATGTTCTTATGTGACACAGAGTGTTGGACTGGATGGGCCATTGGCCTGATCCAACATGGCTTCTCTTATGTCCTTCTGTGACACAGAGTGTTGGACTGGATGGGCCATTGGCCTGATCCAACATGGCTTCTCTTATGTTCTTCTGTGACACAGAGTGTTGGACTGGGGGGGCCATTGGCCTGATCCAACATGGCTTCTCTTATGTGACACAGAATGTTGGACTGGATGGGCCATTGGCCTGATCCAACATGGCTTCTCTTATGTTCTTATGTGTCACAAAGTGTTGGACTGGATGGGCCATTGGCCTGATCCAACATGGCTTCTCTTATGTTCTTCTGTGACACAGAGTGTTGGACTGGATGGGCCATTGGCCTGATCCAACATGGCTTCTCTTATGTTCTAGGTTTTTAAATTACAGAACAAAGCAGTAGACAAGTTGCACCTTTAAGACCAACTCAGTTTTATTCAGAATGTAAGCTTTCGTCTGCTCCAAGCGGACTTAATCAGACAAAAGTGGAAGTC
Source organism: Heteronotia binoei (assembly GCF_032191835.1). Lineage (NCBI taxonomy): Eukaryota > Metazoa > Chordata > Lepidosauria > Squamata > Gekkonidae > Heteronotia > Heteronotia binoei. The sequence goes on along the minus strand of NC_083236.1, from coordinate 66,927,180 downwards.
GGATGAAGTCTGCTTAGAGCATACGAAAGCTGACATTCTGAATAAAACTTAAGTTGGTCTTAAAGGTGCCACTTGTCTACTGCTTTGTTCTGCTGCTTCAGGCCAACACGGCTGCCCACTTGGGTCTTTTTAAAGTATAGTTAGTGAAGAGCCCCGTGGCGCAGAGTGTTAGAGCTGCAGTGCTGCAGTCCTGAGCTCTGCTCACGACCTGAGTTCGATCCCCGGTGGAAGCTGGGTTTTCAGGTAGCCGGCTCGAGGTTGACTCAGCCTTCCATCCTTCCGAGGTCGGTAAAATGAGTCCCCAACTTGCTGGGGGGAAAGCGTAGAGGACTGGGGAAGGCAATGGCAAACCACCCCGTAAAAAGTCTGCCGTGAAAACGTCGTGAGAGCAACGTCACCCCAGAGTCGGAAACGACTGGTGCTTGCACGGGGGACCTTTCCTTTCCTTTTAAAGTATAGAACAAAGCACTAGGCAAGTTGCACCTTTAAAGCCAACTAAGTTTTATTCAGAATGTCAGCTTTCGTATGCTCTAAGCAGACTTCATGAGACAAAAATGGAAGTCGGATGAAGTCTGCTTAGAGCATACGAAAGTTTCATCTTAGGCGGGCGAGGCAGCTGGCCCCTTTCCTGGAGCACGACGATCTAGCAACGGTGATTCATGCTACGGTCACCTCAAGGTTGGACTACTCTAATGCCCTCTGCATGGGGCTGCCCTTGTGCCGAACCCGGAAGTTGCAGTTAGTGCAGAATGCCGCTGCCCGGCTGTTATTAGGGCTCCCAAGATGGGAGCACATTCGGCCGGGGCTTCGGGATCTGCACTGGCTGCCAATAATATTCCGAGTCCAGTACAAGGTGCTGGTCATTACCTTTAAAGCCCTATATGGCCTAGGACCTGCCTACCTTAGGGACCGTCTCTCCCCACACGTTCCCCAGAGAGTACTGAGATCGGGTTCGCAAAACCTGCTTATAATCCCCGGGCCAAAGGAGGCCCGTTTGAAATCTACCAGGGATCGGGCCTTCTCGGTAACGGCGTGTCACGGCTGGGGCTGGGTCAGGCAAAGTCCAGAGGCAGTCCGAGGTCTGTAGCCAGTAAGCAGGAGGGTCTGAGGCGCCAAATCCAAATCAGTGTACAAGTATCGCAGGTCCGAGGTCCAGAAGCTGAGGTCAGGGAGTCCAGAAGTCAAAAGCCAAAGTCAGGGAGTCAGGAACCAAAGTCGAGCCGGAGTGGATGCTAGGATGTCAGGGAGATGACTAGTTGCTTCCACAAAGCCTCCTCCCAAAGCCCACAGCTATATAGCCCTCTGCTGGCTGTTGCCCGTTTGGGCTAATTGCTGGCTCAGGGAGGCAGCCAGGATCCTGTCATAACTCAAGCATCCTTGCTCTTAGGAGGGCCAGAATCCTCTCAGAACTCAGGGCTCAGGGAGCGTCTTGCTTGTGAGCGTGCCGCCCTCCTCCGATCCCTGAGGTCCTGCCGGAGGCGGTCACGCACACGAGCCACCCGAGAGGGCGAGGCAGGGGGGCTGGGATCTTCTCCAGCAGGAGGCAGGGGCACTGGTGCAGGTGGCAGGGGCACAGTTTCCTCGTCAGACTCAACTTCCTCTGCAGGGTCCCCAGCACCCATGACACTATCCCCCCCCCCAGGGCCCCCCTCCGTCGAGGGACCTGGAAGGTCGGGGTGGTCGTTGTGGAACCGGTGCACCAAGTCCGGGGCATGAAGATTGTCCTCGGGCTCCCAAGACCGGTCTTCTGGGCCATATCCCTCCCAGTCCACCAGGTATTGGAGGCCTCCACGATGGTACCCGGGAGTCCAGGATCTGGCGCACCTCATATTCTTCCTCGTCATCCACCAACACCGGTGGTGGCGGCGGTGGGCAAGGAGGCCGAGCTGGGTCAGGGGGTGCAGCTGGAACAAGGAGGGAGCGATGGAACACAGGGTGAATGCGGAGGTGGGGTGGCAACTGGAGCCTGAAGGCGACGGGGTTTATTTGGTCCGTGACGGGGTAGGGTCCAATGAACCGCGCATCCAGCTTGTGAGACCGACCAGGCCGGCGCAGGTAGCGAGTTGAGAGCCACACCTGATCCCCTGGCTGGATTGGGGGGCCTTCCTGCCTCTTCCGGTCCGCAGCCAGTTTATAGGCTTCCTTGGCCCGCTGTAGCTGCTCCCGGAGCAAGTCTTGGCTGGCGCGGAGTTCTTGCAGGTAGGCCTCGACGGCGGGGACATTCGTGGGTGGCAGGATCGCCGGGAAGAACCGAGGGTGGTACCCGTAGGTTGCAGCAAACGGGGTCATTTGGGTGGACGAGTGGACCGCGTTGTTGTATGCAAACTCCGCTAGAGGCAACAGACTGGTCCAGTCGTCCTGCTGGTAGCAGGTGTAACAGCGGAGATATTGCTCTAGCGTGGCATTGGTGCGCTCTGTCTGACCATCAGTCTGTGGGTGGTAGGCTGAGGACAGGTGCACTCGAGTACCCAGGCTGGAATGGAGGGCTTGCCAGAACCGAGAGGAGAACTGGGGGCCCCGGTCTGAGATCAGGTGGGCTGGGAGTCCGTGCAGACGAAAGATGTGTTGCAGGTAGAGCTGGGCTGTCTCCTGAGCTGTGGGAAGTTTCGGACACGGAATGAAGTGGGCCATCTTGGTAAATAGGTCGACGACCACCAAGATGCAAGTCTGACCTTTGGATCGTGGGAGTTCTGTAATGAAGTCCATCGAGATGGTGTCCCAGGGTCCTGAGGGTGCGGGCAAGGGCTGTAACAACCCCGAGGGTTTGGCCGGGACGTCTTTGGCCCGCCGACAGACATCACAGGAGCTAACATAGCGGGCAACATCGGAGCGCACTCGTGGCCACCAGAATTCTCGCGTCAGCAAGTGGGTGGTCTTATGCTGTCCAAAGTGCCCGGCGGGTAACGAGTCATGAGTCAGGCGTAGCACTTCTGCCCGCAAGGGCCCGGGCGGCACATAGAGGCGTTCGCGGTGTAGCAAGAGACCGCCTCGAGTCGTGAACTCGCCTGCTGAGTCGTCTTGGAGTGCCTGGAGGTGTTGCTGGACCCAGGGATCGTTGGCCTGGCTAGCACGAATGTCCTCCACGAGTGTGGGTGAAGTGGAGGTGGCTGCAAATACTGAGGGCGGCAGGATGGGAGCAGCGGGCGCGGCCTCAGTTGAAGCAGGGGCGTATTCCGGTTTCCGGGACAGCGCGTCTGCTTTCCGGTTCTGGGTATGGGGGATGTAGGAGATCCGGAAGTCAAAGCGAGAGAAGAATAGGGACCACCGGATCTGGCGCTGGTTGAGACGGCGGGTGGTCTGGAGGTGCTCTAGGTTCCGGTGGTCAGTGAGCACTTGAACAGGGTGGCGAGCCCCTTCGAGGTAGTGCCTCCAAACCTCAAAAGCCGCCTTGATCGCGAGCAACTCCCTCTCCCAGATGGTATAGTTCCTTTCCGCAGCCGTGAGCTGGCGCGAGTAATAGGCGCAGGGCTGGAGTGGCTGAGACGGCTCCTCGCGCTGGGACAGCACTGCTCCCAGGGCCACGTTGGAGGCATCAGCTTCCACCGTAAAGGGAAGCTGGGGGTCAGGGTATCTCAGGAGTGGCCCGGTGGCAAAACGGGTCTTCAGGGTGGAGAAGGCGTTATCGGCCTCTGGGGACCAGCAGAAGGGTTCTTTGGGGCGGAGTAGTTGAGTCAGGGGTGTTGTCAGGGAGGCATAGGCCGGGATGAATTGCCGATAGTAGTTGGCAAAACCAAGGAATCGCTGCAGGTCTTTGCGATTCTGAGGAGCCTGCCAGGTCAGGACCGCTTCTACTTTTTTCGGGTCCATGAGGATCCCTTGCGGGGACACAATGTGACCGAGGAACTCGACAGAGCGCAGGTCGAAGTCGCACTTCTCCAGCTTGGCGTAGAGGCCATGGGTTCGTAGGCGCTGCAGGACCTGGCGGACGTGCTCGGCGTGCTGGGCAGGATTGCGGGAGTAAATTAGGATGTCATCTAGATATATGATTGCGAAGCGGTCGAGCAGGTCCCGGAATATGTCGTTCATGAACCTCTGGAAGACAGCGGGGGCGTTGGTCAATCCGAAGGGCATCACCAGGTGCTCGTACTGCCCGTACCGGGTCCCAAATGCGGTCTTCCATTCGTCTCCAGGTCGTATGCGCACCAAATTGTACGCTCCACGGAGGTCCAGCTTGGTATAGATTTGGGCCCCCTTTAAGCGATCCAAGAGTTCAGGGATCAGTGGTAGAGGGTACCGGTCGCGGATGGTGATCTTGTTCAGGGCCCGGTAATCATTGCACAGCCGGAGCTCCCCACTTTTCTTCTTCACGAAGAGGACTGGAGCAGACAGGGGAGAGGTTGAGGGTCGGATGAAGCCGCGTTTCAGGTTCTTATCTAGGAAGTCTCGCAGAGCGGCCAACTCAGGCTCCGACATTGGGTACAGACGCCCCACCGGGAGTGGTGCCCCAGGTACCAAGTCAATGGCACAGTCATAGGGCCGGTGAGGGGGAAGCTGATCCGCTCCCGTCTCTTCGAAGACATCGGCGAAATCCGCATACTTCTGAGGGAGCTGAGGACCACCACTCGGGATGCCAGCTGCCAGAGTGGTGGGAGGAGTCAGATGGGGGCATGGGTCTTGGAAACGTAGTTCCTGCTGGGCCCAGTCCACGATGGGGTTGTGCAGCTTCAGCCAGGAAAGGCCCAGAATCAGTGGGAAGCGAGGCATGCGGGCGACATTAAACTGCAGCTGTTCTTGGTGCTGCTGGACGTGGAAGGTGATGGGACAGGTCTCCTGGGTGACAGGCCCAGAACGGAGGAGGCGCCCGTCAATAGCCTCCACCAGCGACGGAGTCTCTTTTGTCTGCACCGGGATCTGGTGCTGTTTTACAAAGGCGGCATCTATAAAACAGTGGGCTGCTCCCGAGTCCAGCATGGCATACACGAACAGCCAGCGTTCGTCAGGCAGACGGAGTTTGACTGGTAGCAGGAACGGGCCCGGGGTATCAGCCCGCTGTTCGGAGGACCCAGCTAGTCGCCCCAGGCTGGGGGGTCCACTTACGCCTGGGGCTGCCCTTTTGGCGGCGGTGGCGGTGAAGGCCCGGGTATCTGATGCTTAGCAGGGCAGCCAGAGGCATAGTGGCCTGCCGTGCCGCAGTAGAGGCACAGATTCTGTGTGCGGCGTCTGGCCTTTTCCTCTGGGGTCAGGCAGGGTCGAGCAGCTCCAAGCCGCATAGGCTCGTCCTCGGCGCTGGTACGAGCTGAGGATGGGCGAGGAGCCAAGTGGCACGGCGCAGGGAGCTGGCGCCCTCTGGTCTTGGCTTGGCGGCGACTTTCCAGGCGGCCATCGATGCGGAGGCAGAGGGTGATAAGTTGTTGAAGCGTGGGTGGTGGCTCCACCCTGGCCAGTTCATCCAGGACCTCCTCTGCCAACCCCTCGGTAAACTGGTCCATCTGGGCAGCCTCATTCCACGCCAAGTCTTGGGCCAGGAGCTTGAATTCGGTGGCATACTGAGCCACCGAGGATTTGCCTTGTTTCAGTGCCCTGATCTTCCGGTTGGCTGTGGCTGCTTGGACTGGGCTAGAGAAAGCAGCAGACAGGTGGGCCTCAAACCCTTGGTAATTAGTTAGTAGGGGAGAGGATGCGACCAGCAAGGGTGTGGCCCATTTGGCCGCCTGCCCCTTTAACAGACTGATGATGAAACACACCTTTGTCTTGTCATTGAGGAAGTCCCGTGCTCTCAGTTCAAAGTACAGCCGACACTGTGCTAGGAAGGCAGGAAATTCTTCCACGGCACCCCCAAATCTGTCAGGTGGGGAAACTGGGCACTTGGCTGGAGCACTGGCCGCAGGTTGTTGCTGCAAGTGCACTACTGCCTGTGTTAGCTGCTGTACCTGGGCTTGGAGCGCAGCCAGTAGTTCTGTGGTTTCACTTGCTTCAGCATCCATCCTGTGGAGTGGGTGTTTGTCTGGTGGAAGCAATCTGTCACGGCTGGGGCTGGGTCAGGCAAAGTCCAGAGGCAGTCCGAGGTCTGTAGCCAGTAAGCAGGAGGGTCTGAGGCGCCAAATCCAAATCAGTGTACAAGTATCGCAGGTCCGAGGTCCAGAAGCTGAGGTCAGGGAGTCCAGAAGTCAAAAGCCAAAGTCAGGGAGTCAGGAACCAAAGTCGAGCCGGAGTGGATGCTAGGATGTCAGGGAGATGACTAGTTGCTTCCACAAAGCCTCCTCCCAAAGCCCACAGCTATATAGCCCTCTGCTGGCTGTTGCCCGTTTGGGCTAATTGCTGGCTCAGGGAGGCAGCCAGGATCCTGTCATAACTCAAGCATCCTTGCTCTTAGGAGGGCCAGAATCCTCTCAGAACTCAGGGCTCAGGGAGCGTCTTGCTTGTGAGCGTGCCGCCCTCCTCCGATCCCTGAGGTCCTGCCGGAGGCGGTCACGCACACGAGCCACCCGAGAGGGCGAGGCAGGGGGGCTGGGATCTTCTCCAGCAGGAGGCAGGGGCACTGGTGCAGGTGGCAGGGGCACAGTTTCCTCGTCAGACTCAACTTCCTCTGCAGGGTCCCCAGCACCCATGACACGGCGCCTTACTGGTGGAACCAGCTGCCGGAAGAGGTGAGGGCCCTGTGGGACCTAGGGCAGTTCCGCAGGGCCTGCAAGACAGTCCTCTTCCGGCTGGCCTACAACTAACCGACACTGAGAAATCTGGATGGAGCTAGAGTGCATTCTGACAGACCGCCGTTTTTTATTTTTATGTCTTATCTTTTATTAATCTGCTGTTTTTACTGTTGCTATGTAATTGTTTTTAAGTCAAACCTATGTAAGTTTTATATGTCGTAAGCCGCCCTGAGCCGCTTTGGTGGGAAGGGCGGGATAGAAATCAAAATACAAATAAATAAATAAATAGTTGGTCTTAAAGGTGCAACTCGTCTACTGCTTTGTTCTATTGCTTCAGACCAACACGGCTGCCCAACTTGGGTCTTTTTAAAGTATAGTTAGGGCACGTTGTAATAATTCATATATATATATATATATTTGGTTTAATTTATTTCTTTAAAAAAAAAAACCTCACCAGACCTTTGGATGCCCAACGTTGTTGCTTCTTATGGTTGGTTTTTTTTTTCCGCCTTATGTTTCGGTTCACTTGTGCAGTTGGTCTGGGTTGGCATTAATACACAGAAAGTCTGTGCTTCGTTGTGTTTCCCCCAGCCCCATCAAGGAACACACGGACAGATCCTGAAGGAGAGAAAAATATCCAAAGCTTTATTAATAAGAATATACCAGTACTGATAGGAGAAGTCTGAGCCCACGAGGTGTAAAGAACCCCAGGACGTCCCAACCTCCTCAGAGAAACAAAGGGTTGCAGACCCTCTTGTACTACCAATGATGCATGAATACATTAGACATTCAAACAATCACTATTGGACCCAAAATAAGGCCTCATAGTCCTGGCACCTCTTCATTGCCAGGACTTACTTGGGGTGTGTGTGTGTGTGTGTGTGTGTGTGTGTGAAACTAGATCTTGTTTACCCATCCAGGAGGAATGGTCTGATACCCTAGAAGGGGCAATAAAATATACTGGTTTCCTGTTTTCCTGCTTTTTTGATCTCTGGACCATCGGTGACAGTCCAGGCTCTTCCCTATAGGAATGCAGATTGATGCCCACAATGACCTTCTTGGCTGCTTTGCATTGAGTGATGCACAGCAGCCAAGAAGGTCAGAGCGCCTGCGCCGGCTGCAGCGCCACTGAGGATGTTCTCTGCAGCTGAGAATGAAACGTCTGGAAGGAAAACTTTCTCCAGTAGAACACGGCACTTGAGCCCGAAAGATTCTACAAACCCTAATGATGTTACCAGTCGTGAAAACCTGAAATCTTTGATATTGCAAGGATGTTCTGTATCTCTAAATTGCCCTGTTTCCCAGGACATATGCCTTTCTTTATGCCTGGAGAGCCAGTTTGGTGTAGTGGTTAAGTGTGCGGTCTCTTATCTGGGAGAACCAGTTTTGATTCCCCACTCCTCCACATGCACCTGCTAGCATGGCCTTGGGTCAGCCATAGCTCTGGCAGAGGTTGTCCTTGAAAGGGCAGCTGCTGTGAGAACCCTCTCCAGCCCCACCCACGTTACAGGGTGTCTGTTGTGGGGGAGGAAGGTAAAGGAGATTGTGAGCCGCTCTGAGACTCTTCGGAGTGGAGGGCGGGATATAAATCCTATATCTTCATCTACCTCACAGGGGGTCTGTTGTGGGGGAGGAAGGTAAAGGAGATTGTGAGCCGCTCTGAGACTCTTCGGAGTGGAGGGCGGGATATAAATCCAATATCTTCATCTACCTCACAGGGTGTCTGTTGTGGGGTGGGGAGGAAGGTAAAGGAGATTGTGAGCCGCTCTGAGACTCTTCGGAGTGGAGGGCGGGATATAAATCCAATATCTTCATCTACCTCACAGGGGGTCTGTTGTGGGGGGGGAGGAAGGTAAAGGAGATTGTGAGCTGCTCTGAGACTCTTCGGCGTGGAGGGCGGGATATAAATCCAATATCTTCATCTACCTCACAGGTGTCTGTTGTGGTGGGGGAGGAAGGTAAAGGAGATTGTGAGCTGCTCTGAGACTCTTCGGAGTGGAGGGCGGGATATAAATCCAATATCTTCATCTACCTCACAGGGTGTCTGTTGTGGGGGAGGAAGGGAAAGGAGATTGTGAGCCGCTCTGAGACTCTTCGGAGTGGAGGGTGGGATATAAATCCAATATCTTCATCTACCTCACAGGGGGTCTGTTGTAGGGGGGAGGAAGGTAAAGGAGATTGTGAGCCGCTCTGAGACTCTTCGGTGTGGAGGGCGGGATATAAATCCAATATCTTCTTCTTCTTCTTTATGGTGTTGCTAGGAAACCCAGAGCCTTGGTGCCAAAGGTGGAATTCCACCCCCCCCTTTTGTCCCCAACCAGGGCCAGCTTCTAAAGAAAGATTTTTAAAAGGAACTACTTGCCTAAGCATTCCATCTCACCAGTTCTAGATTTTACATGCACTGCTACTAACTATTGCTACAAATCAAGGTTGTCGTAGCTGGTTTATAGGTAAGGATAGGAAATATCAGAATAAAGTATCAGAATGTGCTGGATCTGTACCTCAGTCCCCCCTTTTTGGCAAAGCAGGGTTATCTACACCTTGCTGATGCCAACCCTCTCTCGTCTTAATTCAGCACATCTTCTGGCAACCATCATCATACGTTCACGTTTTGGAGGGGGCTTCAGTACGCAAGCTTTTACCCATGAGGTTATGAGTGGACAACACTGAATTGCTTCCTTGGGACTCAATTGCCTCCTATTGGCTCTGGGGAGGAAGATGATGTATTGATTACAAGACCGTCTTACACCTTTGCTCCAGGCAGCTTTTCAAGAGCAGCGGTTACCTTCTGGAAGAAAGAACTCTCCTGGCTTGTGATCTGGTAGAAATCAATGTCTTCACAAATGGCTGAGTTGAAAAGGAACAGCCAGGATGCAGAAGCCGACGCAGACGAGGCAAGGAGACGCCTCAGGTCGAATTGATGTGGGTCCCCGGCTGAAGCCAACCCAGAGGGCTGGAAGCCGCCCATGCTGTGTCAAAGTGCCGGAAACCAGAACATCTTTTTCTTCCCTTCTCAAGTTCCGTCTGCAGACCTGCTGCCGGTTTGTGGGCCTAACTCTGAGCAACCAGGAAAGCAAATCACAAGCCAAACTGGCCTGTCATTGTGCTCTCAGTAACAAATGGTTTCTGTATCATGTGAACAAAGCGGAGCCCAGTAGCACCTTTAAGACCAACGAAGTTTTATTCAGAATGGAAGCTTTCGTGTGCTCTAAGCGCCCTTCATCAGACAGCAGGGTGGAATGGCCAGCAGTCCTAAACAGAGAGAAAGTGGGCAGTGACTCAGCATGCAAAATCATGGAAATGTCCCTTAGCAGATTAAAAGAATCACAAGGGGAGGGACGGTGGCTCAGTGGTAGAGCATCTGCTTGGGAAGCAGAAGATCCCAGGTTCAATCCCTGGCATCAAAAAAGGATCCAGGCAAATAGGTGTGAAAAACCTCAGCTTGAGGCCCTGGAGAGCAGGGGAGGGATGGTGCTCAGTGGTAGAGCATCTGCTTGGGAAGCAGAAGATCCCAGGTTCAATCCCCGGCATTTCCAAAAAAGGGTCCAGGCAATAGGTGTGAAAAACCTCAGCTTGAGACCCTGGAGAGCCATGAATGGGGCTGTGGCTCAGTGGTAGAGCATCTGCTTGGGAAGCAGAAGGTCCCAGGTTCAATCCCTGGCATCTCCAAAAAAGGGTCCAGGCAAATAGGTGTGAAAAACCTCAGCTTGAGACCCTGGAGAGCCGCTGCCAGTCTGAGAAGACAGTACTGACTTTGAAGGACCAAGGGTCTGATTCAGTATAAGGCAGCTTCGTATGTTCATATGTAAGCCAGGGCCTAGTGACTGCCATCCTGTGTCCACTGGGCTAAAAAAACAAACGCAGTCATAAACGCCAGAATAGCCGATTGATGTCCATTAAGTATCCTGCAATAAATGAGAGTCTGCTCTAGGTGAAAAGGAGGGCATAAATTTCTCAGAGGCTTAATTTAAACATGTAACACGCATATGAAAACATCATTCTGGTTTGCCATTTAAAAAAATGCATTGAAATAATGGATTCGTATATGTAATGAGATAAACAGCCAATGTCCCTTATTTGAGTAAGTCGATACAAAAAAACATTTTTCTGATTTAAAAAAAAAAAAAGGTAAAGGCAGTTCCCTGTGCAAGCACCAGTCGTTTTCGACTCTGGGGTGATGTTGCTTTCACAACGTTTTCACGGCAGACTTTTTATGGGGTGGTTTGCCATTGGTTTCCCCAGTCATTTAAATAATAATAAATAAATAAATAAATAAATTTTATTTTTATATCCCGCCCTCCCCCACCAAAAGGCGGGCTCAGGGCGGCTCACAGACATGACTACGTCATGATTCAATTAAAAGCAGATAGACATTATGAATACAATACAATTACATATATAGATTAAAATACATAAAAATAGGTGCTATAATTTCTGGTGTCACAATTACATATTATCAGCTTCAGTTACAACATAAGATGGCTAGAGTTAGAATGATTTTATCAAGTTAGTCTGGTCCTAATTCAAATGCGAGTTGGAAAAGAGAGGTTTTGCAAGCCCTGCGGAACTGGTTCAGGTCCCGCAGGGCTCGCACCCCCTCTGGGAGTTGATTCCACCAGCGCGGGGCCACTAATGAGAAGGCTTGCTCCCGAGTTATCTTCATTCTAGCCTCTCTTGGCCCAGGGATTTGTAGGAGGTTTTGGGAGCTAGATCTTAACGCTCTCCTGGGGATATATGGGGAGAGGCGGTCCCTGAGGTAGGCAGGTCCTCGGCCATATAGGGCTTTAAAGGTAATAACCAGCACCTTATACCGAACGCGGTAGACGACCGGTAGCCAATGCAGATCCCGCAGCACCGGCCGCACATGTTCCCACCTAGGTAGTCCCATCAACAGCCTGGCCGCTGCGTTCTGCACTACCTGAAGTCTTCGCGTTCGGCACAAGGGCAGCCCCATGTAGAGGGCATTGCAGTAGTCTAGTCTTGAGGTGACCGTTGCGTGGATCACAGTTGCTAGGTCGTCGCGTTCCAGGAAGGGAGCCAACTGCCTCGCCCTCTTGAGATAGAAGAAGGCGGATCTTGCGGTGGTAGCTATCTGGGCCTCCATTGATAACGAGGATTCCAGTAGCACCCCCAGGCTCTTGACCCTGCGCACTGGTGTCAGTGGCGCACCGTCAAAAGCTGGCAGAGTAATCTCCCCCCCCGGTCCGTCCCGACCCACGCAAAGGACCTCAGTCTTCGTTGGATTCAACTTCAGCCCGCTCAGCCTGAGCCAGTCAGCCACGGCCTGTAACGCCCGGTCCAAATTTGTAGGGACATCACCAGTCCGGCCTTCCATCAATAGATAGAGCTGGGTATCATCAGCGTACTGATGACAACCAAGCCCATACCTCCGGGCAAGCTGGGCAAGGGGGCGCATAAAGATGTTAAACAATGTCGGGGAGAGAACTGCCCCCTGAGGCACCCCACAATGAAGCGGGTGTCTCTGAGACAGCTTCCCCCCAATTGCCACCCTTTGTCCCCGATTTTCAAGGAAGGAGGAGAGCCATTGTAAGGCTAGCCCCCGAATTCCTGCGTCGGCGAGGCGGCGGGTCAGCAGCCGGTGGTCGACCATGTCGAACGCCGCCGACAGGTCGAGCAGCAGCAATACCGCCGAGCCGCCCCGATCCAGTTGCCGCCGGAGGTCATCTATGAGGGCGACCAAGACTGTTTCCGTCCCATGGCCCGGGCGAAAGCCGGACTGGCATGGGTCCAAGGTGGAAGCGTCTTCCAGAAAATCCTGTAACTGCAACGCCACAGCCCTCTCTATAATTTTGCCCAAAAAGGGCAAATTTGAGACCGGCCGATAATGTGCCAATACGGCCGGGTCTGATGTAGCTTTTTTCAAGAGAGGGCGGACCACTGCCTCTTTCAGAGATGTTGGGAAAACACCCTCCGAAAGAGATCGATTTATAATGTCCCGTATAGGACATTTCAATTCCTCCTGGCAGGCCTTAATTAACCAGGAGGGACATGGGTCCAGATCACAAGTTGTGGATCGTGCAGTGCCAAGAATTCTGTCAACTTCCTCCAAGCTGAGCGGGTCGAAGCAGTCCAAGGTTACATCCGAAGACACGCATTGGGCCTCAAGTTCACTTACTGCGTCTAAATTGGCGGGGCAGTCGTGGCGGAGCGATTGGACCTTATCTGCAAAAAACTTCGCAAAAGCCTCGCAGCCTATCTCCAATTCCTTAGCTTTTGGGTTGCCCTGTGGCAGTGAAGTAAGGTTCCGAATTATTCTAAACAATTGAGCTGGGCGCGAATTTGCAGATGCAATCTTGGTCGCAAAGTATGTTTTCTTTGTGGCCTTGATTGCCATCTCATAGGTCTTCATAAACTTCCTATAAGATGTTCTAGTCGCTTCGTCGCGGGTACGCCGCCATTGCCTCTCTAGCCGTCTAAGGCCTTGCTTCAGCCGGCGCAGTTCCGGGGTATACCACGGAGCCGGCTTAGTCCGCATCTACGCTTCCCCCATCTACGCTGGGGACTCATTTTACCGACCTCGGAAGGATGGAAGGCTGAGTCAACTTGGAGCCAGCTACCTGAACCAGCTTCCGATGGGATCGAACTCAGGTCGTGAGCAGAGGGCTCTGACTACAGTACTGTAGCTTTACCACTCTGGGCTCATATTTTTCTGATACATTATTCCAAAAGAGAAATGCATTGGAATACTGTGCTAACTCCATGATTTTGCATGCTGATTCACTGCCCTCTTTCTCTCTATTGAGGACTGCTGGCCATTCCATCCTACTGTCTGATGAAGGGCGCTTAGAGCACACGAAAGCTTCCATTCTGAATAAAACTTTGTTGGTCTTATAGGTGCCCCTTGACTCTTGCTTTGTTCTACTGCTACAGACCAAGACGGCTGCCCACCTGGATCTCTTCTGTGTCCTGTGTTAAGGGTTGTCAGCTCTTTCCTGACTCCAGCCCTGTGAATGAATGCCCCACCCCCACCCCCACCCCCCCAATGTCCTGGCGTTAACAGCTTGGCTTCTGTCTTGCAAACTGTGACTTCCTTGACAGAGTCAATCCATCTCATGTTGGGTCTTTGTCGTCACCCGGGGTGGCCAAACTTGCTTAATGTAAGAGCCACATGCAATAAATGTCAGAGGTTTGAGAGCCAGCTTGGAGAAGACGTTTATCTCTTTCGATCACTTCCCCAAGCCAAGTCTGCCAGCAGCTTGGAGAATGCATTTAAAATTAAACTTGCTTTCTTCCCACCTCTTTCCGCATCTATTTCCCTCCCTCCCTTCCCATAGCTCTCGCAGGAGTTGTCCTTGAAAGGGCAGCTGCTGTGAGAGCTCTCTCAGCCCCACCCAGCTCACAGGGTGTCCTTTGTGGGGGAGGGGGAGGTGGTAAAGGAGATTGTGACCATTCTGAGACTCTGAGATTCTGAGTATAGGGTGGGATATAAATCTAATATCATCACCATCACCATCATCATCATCTTCTCCTCCTCCTCTCTCCCTTCCTTCCAGCATCTGATGTTCATGTCTTGCAGCTCTCAAACATCTGATGTTTATTATATCTGCCTTTTACATTAAGCAAATTTGGCCAGCCCAGTGCTAGCCCACCTACATGAGGGATGCTTGCACCAGTGTATCAGAGCAGCCTAGGACATCAAATAAGGCTACAATCTTCCGAACACTTATTTGAGTTGCCAGTAGAAGACACAAGCTCATCCCTTCTGCATCCAGTGCCGCCCAATGCTGCACGGATTACATTTCCAAAACTCTTGAGATGGCTTTCAAAACTGTGAGTTTTTTAAAAAAATGCAGGTTGTTTGCATTGCCTTTCCGGGCCTCATAAGCCTTATTTTACCTTTATCTCCTCTGCTGCCTCAACATCCAAGAGTGCTTGAAAAGCACAAATGGAGAGCATCGCATAATACCAGGGCTCGGAAATTGGCACACGATCGGCTGGGAAACGTTGCTCCATTACGGTCAGTACATTTGCTGAACACTCCACTCCTTAAGTGCGAGTCATGTGCAGATAGGTTTTGTGGTGCCAGCTCGGCCACTGAAGTACCTATGAGCAGCTCGGCGACTGGGTACCTATGAGCAGCTAGAGACAACTCGCAGTCATCCCAGGATTGGTTCGCAGGCCTCGATTTATGCAGAGCGGTTAGCCAATGAGAGTCACCCAGAATGTCAACTCCATCTTGCAGATGCATGATTGCGAGAGGTGGGGGGGAGCATTGGGATGAGCTGTGGCCCCTTGGCTTTGTGGAATGAGAGCTGCAGCACTGAGAAAGCGTTGGGGGCGGGGGGGGGGGAAGACATCTGAGCCAAGCAGTAACCAGCCCTGAAAGAACAGCTCTCTTCACCGGCTTGTCCGCCCTGTTCTCTGGCTTTCCTTTTCTGACCTTGAAGGATGTTAGAAGGTGGGCTGTCATCAGCGTTTCCCTTGCCGCTGGGAGATGGGGCAGAGTGGGGTGGGCGGGGAGGTGATTTTTCTTCCTCAGGGCGCCCTGCCAAGAATAACAGCCGACTCCAGCAGGTCGGCACAGGAAGGGGAACGGCTGGGAGCTGATTTGTAGGGGAGGTTTGGAGAGCCAGGACGCATTTTTATGGAAGAGACCTTCAGAGAGGCATAAACCTCCCCCCCAGATTTCTCCTCCAGCACCCCTCCTCCCTCTTCCCAGTGGCATTCTGCCAAAGCCATTCCAAAAGGATGGGGAGGAGGGGGGGGGGAAACTATCTTAAAATAAACTAGCCTTTTAGGTTTATTTTCATGTCACTGAAGTGTGTGAAGAACAAAGCCTTCGGAGGAACTGACATAGAATTGGGATTGGTCAGGGGGCCGGAGATTGGTGGTCTTCTTTCTCTTCCAACCGGGTGCCTCTCAAACCAGAGTCAGAGACTCGGTGGGGGGGGGGGAGTCTGGCATGTTCCATGGGGTTTCCTTGGGGTTGCCAGCTTCCAGGTGGGATCTGGATATCTCCCAGAATGACAACTGAGCTCCAGAGTTCAGTTCCCCTGGAGAAAATAACCGCTTTGAAGGGCAGACTCTAGAGCAGAGGTGGCCAGACTTGCTTAACATAAGAGCCACAAAGAATAAACATCAGATGTTTGAGAGCCGCAAGACAAGGAGGGAGGGAGGAAGGAAGGAAGGAAGGAAGGAGGGAGGGAGGGAGGGAGATGGGGAGGGAGAGCAAGGTTGAAAGAAAGCAACTTTAAGAACATAAAAGAAGCCATGTTGGATCAGGCCAATGGCCACCCAGTCCAACACTCTGTGTCACAGAAGAACATAAGAGAAGCCATGTTGGGTCAGGGCAATGGCCCATCCAGTCCAACACTCTGTGTCACAGAAGAACATAAGAGAAGCCTTGTTGGATCAGGACAATAGCCCATCCAGTCCAACACTCTGTGTCACAGAAGAACATGAGAGAAGCCATGTTGGGTCAGGCCAATGGCCCATCCAGTCCAACACTCTGTGTCACAGAACATAAGAGAAGCCATGATGGGTCAGGCCAATGGCCCATCCAGTCCAACACTCTGTGTCACAGAAGAACATAAGAGAAGCCATGTTGGGTCAGGCCAATGGCCCAAACAGTCCAACACTCTGAGTCACAGAAGAACATGAGAGAAGCCATGTTGGGTCAGGCCAATGGCCCATCCAGTCCAACACTCTGTGTCACAGAACATAAGAGAAGCCATGTTGGGTCAGGCCAATGGCCCATCCAGTCCAACACTCTGTGTCACAGAACATAAGAGAAGCCATGATGGGTCAGCCAATGGCCCATCCAGTCCAACGCTCTGTGTCACAGAAGAACATAAGAGAAGCCATGTTGGATCAGGCCAATGGCCCATCCAGTCCAACACTCTGTGTCACAGAAGAACATAAGAGAAGCCCTGTTGGATCAGGCCAATGGCCCATCCAGTCCAACACTCTATGTCACACAGTGGCCAATATATGTGTGTGTGTGTACACACACACACACATATATAGCCACTGATGGCTATTTAAACTTTAAATGCCTTCTCCAAGCTGGGTAATGGGATGGTGGAGGCTTTGAGAGCCACGCAGTATGTGTGAAAGAGCCACATGTGGCTCCCGCACCACAGTTAGGCCACCTCTGCTCTAGAGCATTATAACCCTGACTGTCTGTCACCCTAGGCAAAACTAACTTCTGTTGCCCCCCCCCCCCCACCCCACCGCTGTGCAGAATAACACAGTAGGATCCTACTTAGCAGCAAGCAAAAGTGTAGACTTCAGTCCCGAATAACAGTTCCTATTTGTATCTGATGAAGGTACGACTGGACTGGATAAAAGGAAGTCTGTCCAAAGAGTGATTCACACATGGAATTCCCTGCCACAGGAGGTGGCAGTGGCTACAAGTCTAGCTAGCTTCAAGAGGGGATTGGATCAACATCTGGAGCAGAGGTCTATCAGTGGCTCTTACCCACAGTGTATTGATGGAACTCTCTGTCTGCACAGTGATGCTCTGTCTTCTTGTTGCTGGGGGGGCGGGGGGCACAGTAGGAAGGCTTCTAATGTCCTGGCCCCACTGATGGACCTCCTGATGGCACCTGGGTTTTTTGGCCACTGTGTGACACAGAGTGTTGGACTGGATGGGCCATTGGCCTGATCCAACATGGCTTCTCTTGTGTTCTTATGTCTGGGGCAGTGATGCTCTATATTCTGGGTGCTTGGGGGGCACAGTAGCAGGGCTTCTAATGTCCTGGCCCCACTGGTAGACCTCCTGATGGCACCTGGGTTTTTTGGCCACTATGTGACACAGAGTGTTGGACTGGATGGGCCATTGGCCTGATCCAGCATGGCTTCTCTTATGTTCTTATGTCTGGGGCAGTGATGCTCTGTATTCTGGGTGCTTGTGGGGGACACTGGGAGGGCTTCTAGTGCTCTGGCTCCACTGGTGGATCTCCTGATAGCACCTGGTTTTTTGGCCACCGTGTGACACAGAGTGTTGGACTGGATGGGCCACTGGCCTGATCCAACATGGCTTCTCTTATGTTCTTCTGTGACACAGAGTGTTGGACTGGAGGGGCCACTGGCCTGATCCAACAGGGCTTCTCTTATGTTCTTCTGTGACACAGAGTGTTGGACTGGAGGGGCCATTGGCCTGATCCAACATGGCTTCTCTTGTGTTCTTATGTCTGGGGCAGTGATGCTCTGTATTCTGGGTGCTTGGGGGGGCACAGTAGGAGGACTTCTAATGTCCTGGCCCCACTGGTAGACCTCCTGATGGCACCTGGGTTTTTTGGCCACTATGTGACACAGAGTGTTGGACTGGATGGGCCATTGTCCTGATCCAGCATGGCTTCTCTTATGTTCTTATGTCTGGGGCAGTGATGCTCTGTATTCTGGGTGCTTGTGGGGGACACTGGGAGGGCTTCTAGTGCTCTGGCTCCACTGGTGGATCTCCTGATAGCACCTGGTTTTTTGGCCACCGTGTGACACAGAGTGTTGGACTGGATGGGCCATTGTCCTGATCCAGCATGGCTTCTCTTATGTTCTTATGTCTGGGGCAGTGATGCTCTGTATTCTTGATGCTTGTGGGGGACACTGGGAGGGCTTCTAGTACTCTGGCCCCACTGGTGGATCTCCTGATAGCACCTGGTTTTTTGGCCACCGTGTGACACAGAGTGTTGGACTGGATGGGCCACTGGCCTGATCCAACATGGCTTCTCAAATGTTCTCTTATGACTCAGGTCTAATAGTTCTACTGCAGACCAGCATGACTCCCCTCTGCAAAAGTCCCTCATCATTTATCCAAGGAACTTAGCAAATCATTTTGTACAGAGCCACTCTGTTGCCTGTGTAGAGAAGCCCTCTCGAACCATTCAGTTTTGCGTAAAGGTAGTCCCCTGTGCAAGCACCGAGTCATTATCGACCCCTGGGGTGGCGTCACATCATGACGTTTCCTTGGGAGACTTTTTTACGGAGTGGCTTGCCATCGCCTTCCCCATCAGTTTTGCGTAATTTGTAGAAATCCAGGAGAGAAGAAGCCGTCCTGACCCCCCTCGGGCAGACCACACCACAAGACGGGGGCCATAACAGAGAAGGCGGTTGCTGATTTTGCCCATTTGGAGGAACGTCTGTCCGTCAAATCAAAAGAGAGAGCGCACAAGTAATTGGTACTGCAGTCTCCGAAAGGGGAGATTTCTGAAAGGCACCGCCTTGGACACCCCACCCCAAGAGCCCTTGACTACATTCCTCAGTGTGTATCTTTCCGTTGGGTCTGCTGTTGTGGAATTATAACTTCCCTCGCGCACGTGTTTCCTTCGCTCGGCCTGTTGCTGCATAAGGAAATGGGCAAAGGGCTTGTTCTGTACAAATGGCATCCGGTATTTGCGAGCTGGGCTCTCTGCACTTGCCCTGGCTAGAGCCTTCCAAACAAAGGCTCCCTCGCCCCCCTTCTTACCAGAAGCACACTGCTGAAGCTTCCGGATGTGACCCTTGACCCCAAGCTCCAAACCGGGGGATCCCCTGCCCCCACCTAGGAACTGTTAACCCTAGAGCGAGAGCGAGAGTGGGAGAGACTGGCAGCTGTGCCCGTCTGACCCTGGGGGGGCCTTGCTTATGTCGACTCAAATTGGCTATCTGAATTCAGCTTCTGTGTGTTTTAGTCTACTGGTCTGAGACTGTTCTAAATCAGGGGCCCTCAACCCCCGGTTCGTGGACCAGTACTGGTCTGTGGCCTGTTAGCAACCGGGCCGTGAGTTGTATAATTATTTAATTATATAGGACAATGTTGCAATAATAAGACGACGGCATTGGATTTATATCCTGCCCTCCACTCCAAATCTCAGAGTGGTTTACAATCTTCTTTATCTTCCTCCCCCACAACAGACACCCTCTGAGGTAAGTGAAGAAGACCATGACATTGGATTTATATTCTGCCCTCCACTCAGAGCGGCTTACAATCTCCTTTATCTTCCTCTCCCGCAACAAACACCCTGTGAGGTAGGTGGGGCTGAGAGGGCTTTTACAGCAGCTGCCCTTTCAAGGACAGCTTCTATGAAAGCTATGGCTGACCCAAGGCCATCTCAGCAGGTGCAAGTGGAGGAGTGGGGAATCAAACCCGGTTCTCCCAGATAAGAATCTGCACACTTAACCACTACACCAAACTGGCTCTCCGGGTGGGGCTGAGAGAGCTCTTACAGCAGCTGTCCTTTCAAATGACAGCTCTGTGAGAGCTATGGCTTCCAGCAGCTGCAAGTGGAGGAGTGGGAAATCAAACCCAGTTCTCCCAGATAAGAGTGTGCACACTTAACCACCACACCAAAATAAAGTACACAATTGTATCATCCCAAAACCATCACCCCGCCCCGGTCCATGGATAAATTGTGTTCCACGAAACTGGTCCCTGGTGCCAAAAAAGGTTGGGGACCGCTGTACTAAATGATCAGTTGACTGACTGAGATACCTTTTTCTCCTTTTTATGTTTCCTATCTGCCTCTTCTTCACTTCCTGCCTTTTATACCTGTCTTTAGGTGACTGGGGAAGGCAATGGCAAACCACCCCGTAAAAAGTCTGCCGTGAAAACGTTGTGAACGCAATGTCACCCCAAAGTCGAAAATGTCTGTGCTTGCACAGGGGACTACTACCTTTACCTTTAAGAGTCCTGTGGCGCAGAGTGGTAAAGCTGCAGTACTGCAGTCGGAGTCCTCTGCTCACGGCCTGAGTTCGATCCCAGTGGAAGCTGGTTCAGGTAGATGGCTTGAGGTTGACTCAGCCTTCCATCCTTCCGGGGTGGGTCAAATGAGTCCCCAGCTTGCTGGGGGGGAAAGCGTAGATGACTGGGGAAGGCAATGGCAAACCACCTCATAAAAAGTCTGCTGTGAAAACGTTGTGAAAGCAATGTCACCCCAGAGACGGAAACAACTGGTGCTTGCACAGGGGACCTTTCCTTTCCTTAGATCCAGGACTATTTCCTGGCAGGCTGCGTAAGATGACTCCCCTGAACTTAAGACCCTTGGAGGGGGGGGGTCTGCTTTTGTATGTAAAAAGTGTCTGAAGAGAGGCAGAACCTGGACAGGATCCTGGGGAGGGGAGGGACGGTGGCTCAGTGGTAGAGCATCTGCTTGGGAAGCAGAAGGTCACAGGTTCAATCCCCGGCATCTCCAAAAAAAGGGTCCAGGCAAATAGGCGTGAAGAACCTCAGCTTGAGACCCTGGAGAGCCGCTGCCAGTCTGAGAAGACAATACTGACTTTGATGGACCCAGGGTCTGATTCAGTAGAAGGCAGCTTCATATGTTCATATGTCTAAGGGGAGGGATGGTGGCTCAGTGGTAGAGCATCTGCTTGGTAAGCAGAAGGCCCCAGGTTCAATCCCCGACATCTCCAACTAAAAAGGGTCCAGGCAAATAGGTGTGAAAAACCTCAGCTTGAGACCCTGGAGAGCCGCTGCCAGTCTGAGAAGACAATACTGACTTTGATGGACCCAGGGTCTGATTCAGTAGAAGGCAGCTTCATATGTTCTGGGACACCCACTGCCTTTATTCATGTGAATGCGAGCTCCAAGCTCCGTGAGGACAAGAGTTCTGCATACAGGGTCACCAGGAGAGTAGCCCATCTAGGGTTGCCAGCTCCAGGTTGGGAAATTCCTGGTGATTTGGGGGTGGACCCTGGGGAAGGCAGGATATGAGGTAGGGATCACATAGAGCAGTGGTGTCAAAGGTGCACCCCGGAGGACTCCTATCAGGCCCTGAGCAACTGGCTGTCATCTGCTTCCTTCTCCCTCTCTCTTGCTCCCTTCTGCTTCACAGCTTGCTTTGCCAGGCTTGCTCAATCGCACAGGAGCTACAGAGCAAAGCCTCTGTTTTCTCCATTGGCTGAGGCTCCTCCCTTGGGGAGGAAATGGGGGGGAGGCAGAGCTTGCTTTGCCAGCCTCTTTCAATCGCACAACAGGGCTACTGGGCCAAGACTCTCTTTTCTTCTATTGGCTGAGGCTCCTCCCCTCCCTGGTCCCCTAGGGAGGGAAGGAAAGAGACAGAGCTTCCTTTGCCCAGTTCCCTGGATCCCATGGGAGAAATAGAAAGAAAGCACCTTTAAGGCCAATGAGTGCTAATGTTTTAAGCATGTTTTAAGGTTTTTGTTTTTTAAAAAAAAATTATTTGTGTTTGTGTCCTTTATGAAGTTTTTATCTCTGCTACCTAATCTTAAATGGGAACACACACGGACTGGCCCAAAAAGGTCTCACTTAGGTCAGATCCAGCCCTCATAACAAATGAGTTTGAGACCCCTGCCATAGAGTCTACCCTCTGTGTGGAGAGCCAGTTTGGTGTAGTGGTTAAGTGTGCGGATTCTTATCTGGGAGAACCGGGTTTGATTCCCCACTCCTCCACTTGCAGTTGCTGAAATGGCCTTGGGTCAGCCATAGCTCTGGCAGAGGTTGTCCTTCAAAGGGCAGCTGCTGTGAGAGTCCTCTCAGCCCCACCCACCTCACAGGGTGTCTGTTGTGGGGGAGGAAGGTAAAGGAGATTGTGAGCCGCTCTGAGATTCTTCGGAGTGGAGGGCGGGATATAAATCCAATATCATCTACTTCTTCTAAAGCCATTTTTTCTAGGACACCTGATCTCTGTAGTCTGGAGAAGAGTTGTAATACCAGGGAATCTCCAGGCCCCAGCTGGAGGTTGGCATCCTTACATTAAAACCCATTCCCTCCATTTTTGCTCAACCTTCCGAGCCAAAATCCCTTTCCAGACTAGTTGTTCTCCCCCCGCCTCTTGATTTACCTTGGTGGAACGATTTATGGCTTTCTAAACGTCTTTTCAAATTGCAGGCTCTCTATATATGTATTCTTTTTTTCATCTGGAGGTTTTTGTGTATCGGTTCAGTTGTGTTTTTTTTCTAAAGCTGTCGCCGTCATTCCTCTCCGTTGACAGAGCACTTTGGCATATGAACTTGGCACCGGGGAGGCGAGGGGAATGCTCCGAAAACCTCACACCATACGGAGGCACTTGGCTGGCTCCTGCTTCCGTAGGCAGATTGCCACTGGGTGAGTCACAGCTGCAGACTGACCTTTGGCCTTTTGGGAGGGGAGGAGGGAAGCATCTCTCTCTGCCCCCCCCTCGCCTTTCATCCAAGCAGGCCGGCTTGCTGGGAGCTCTTCCTTCAAGGGCATCCGCTTGCGCTGGGGGGGGGGGCGGTTGGTGCCTGATGTTCTGGCAGTCCAAGACATCTGCTCTTCAAAACGTGGGTAGCCCCGGCAAGCCCGATCTCATCAGATCTCGGAAGCTAAGCCGGGTTGACTCCGGCAAGCGCTTGGATGGGAGATCTCCTTGGAATACCAGGCGTGGGTGGCACAGGCAGGCTGCATCAAGCCGTCTCTCTGAATAGCCTCCAGGCCCCAAGTAGGGGGTCAGTCATCAGAGGTCACTGTGCACACACACATGCCCACACACCCACACACAAATACTTTTTAAAAACCCACACCATAATATGGGGAACAAGGACAGTTGGGTGTAGTGGTTAAGTGTGCGGACTCTTTTCTGGGAGAAGAAGAAAAAGAAGAATTGCAGATTTATACCCCACCCTTCTCCCTGAATCAGAAACTCAGAGCGGCTTACAATCT
Organism: Heteronotia binoei; assembly: GCF_032191835.1. NCBI lineage: Eukaryota > Metazoa > Chordata > Lepidosauria > Squamata > Gekkonidae > Heteronotia > Heteronotia binoei. The sequence goes on along the minus strand of NC_083236.1, from coordinate 66,904,011 downwards.
CCTATATCTTCTCCCCCCACAACAGACACCCTGTGAGGTGGGTGGGGCTGAGAGAGCTCTCACAGCAGCTGCGCTTTCAAGGACAACTCTGTGAGAGCTATGGCTAACCCAAGGCCATTCCAGCAGCTGCAAGCAGAGGAGTGGGGAATCAAACCCGGTTCTCCCAGATAAGAGTCCACCCACTTAACTACTGCACCAAACACTACACAAGATAGGCAGGGGTGGCGTGTGCTCCAGCTAATACAGCCCTGTGTACTAATGTATGTTTCTGATCCATTGGGTGAAAAAGAAGCTTAAGAAGAATTGCAGCTTTATACCCCGCTCTTCTCCCTGAATCAGAGACTCAGAGTGGCTTACAATCTCCTATATCTTCTCCCCCCACAACAGACACCCTGTGAGGTGGGTGGGGCTGAGAGAGCTCTCACAGCAGCTGCACTTTCAAGGACAACTCTGTGAGAGCTATGGCTAACCCAAGGCTATTCCAGCAGCTGCAAGTGGAGGATTGGGGAATCAAGCCCGGTTCTCCCAGATAAAAGTCCGTGCACTTCACCACTACACCAAACTGGCTCTCTTAACCAGGTTTGATTCCCCCCTCCTCCACTTGCAGCTGCTGGAATGGCCTTGGGTCAGCCATAGCGCCTCTCGCAGAGGTATCCTTGAAAGGGCAACTTCTGGGAGAGCTCTCTCAGGCCCCACCCACATCACAGGGTGTCTGTTGTGGGGGAGGAAGGTAAAGGAGATTGTGAGCTGCTCTGACACTCTCAGATTCGGAGTGGAGGGTGGGATATAAATCCAACTTCTCCTCCTCTCCGTGGCTATGTGTTTTTTCCATCCTGTTGTCTGAAATCACCAGACAACCTGTGCAGGTATTTTAATCTCAAGATTGCACCCCCATCGCAAAGGTTCAAAGCACAGCATTCAGACTCTGCAGCAAAAAGGGACTGTTGGCTCACTAAGGACCTCTGTGACTCAGTTGCCAACCTCCAGATGCTACCTGGAGATCTCCCAGAACTACTACTGATCTTCAGACAACAAACATCACTTCGCCTGGAGAAAGGGGCTGCTTTGGAAGGTGAACTCCTGCTGAGGCTGCTCCCACCCCCAAACCCCGCCCTCCGCAGGTTCCACCTCCAAAGCTCCCAGGATATCCCAGCCTGGAGGTGGCAACCCTTAGGACACAGGCAGCTTCTGATCCTGCTGAGCTTTCTGAGCTCTGATAAGAGCTCAGATATTGGATTTATATCCCACCCTCCACTCCGAAGAGTCTCAGAGCGGCTCGCAGTCTCCTTTCCCTTCCTCCCCCACAACAGGCACCCTGTGAGGTAGATGAAGATATTGGATTTATATCCCACCCTCCACTCCGAAGAGTCTCAGAGCGGCTCGCAGTCTCCTTTCCCTTCCTCCCCCACAACAGGCACCCTGTGAGGTAGATGAAGATATTGGATTTATATCCCACCCTCCACTCCGAAGAGTCTCAGAGCGGCTCGCAGTCTCCTTTCCCTTCCTCCCCCACAACAGGCACCCTGTGAGGTAGATGAAGCTATTGGATTTATATCCCGCCCTCCACTCCGAAGAGTCTCAGAGCGGCTCACAATCTCCTTTCCCTTCCTCCCCCACAACAGGCACCCTGTGAGGTAGATGAAGATATTGGATTTATATCCCGCCCTCCACTCCGAAGAGTCTCAGAGCGGCTCACAACCTCCTTTCCCTTCCTCCCCCACAACAGACACCCTGTGAGGTAGATGAAGATATTGGATTTATATCCCGCCCTCCACTCCAAAGAGCCTCAGAGCGGCTCACAGTCTCCTTTCCCTTCCTCCCCCACAACAGACCCCCTGTGAGGTAGATGAAGCTATTGGATTTATATCCCGCCCTCCACTCCGAAGAGTCTCAGAGCGGCTCACAATCTCCTTTCCCTTCCTCCCCCACAACAGACACCCCATGAGGTAGATGAAGATATTGGATTTATATCCCGCCCTCCACTCCGAAGAGTCTCAGAGCGGCTCACAATCTCCTTTCCCTTCCTCCCCCGCAACAGAGACCCTGTGAGGTGGGTGGGGCTGAGAGAGCTCTGACAGCAGCTGCCCTTTCAAGGACAACCTCTGCCAGAGCTATGGCTGACCCAAGGCCATTCCAGCAGCTGCAAGTGGAGGAGTGGGGAATCAAACCCGGTTCTCCCAGATAAGAGTCCGCACACTTAACCACTACACCAAACTGGCTCTCAGGTCAGCAGAGGTCAGCTCCCCTGGAGAAAATGGCTGCTCTTAAGGGTGGAGTCCAGGGCAGTGCATCACGCTGAGGCCCCTTCCCCTCCTCAAACCCTGCCTCAAACCCGGCTTCGCCCCAAAGTCTCCTGGTATTTTCTAACCCAGACCTGGCAACCCTATTCTTAGCATCCGCACCCATCCCCTAGTTAAATAGCATAGGAACTCTCTCTTCCTCTCTCCCCCT